>NC_134487.1:167712322-167779822 GCF_040206685.1 Ascaphus truei | reverse complement strand
GAGGAATTATTTATTAATTTATTTTTAAAAAAAAATTGAAAATTTTGGCGCGAGCAGGGGGAAATTAATAGAGCCGCAGCATGACTCGCCAGCGGCCTAAATCCACTCGCCATGGGCGTGTAGTTATTATTATTTGTCGAGCACTGTATATATATATATATATATATATATATATATATATATATATATATATATATATATATATATATATATATATATACACAGACACACACACACACACACACACACACACACACACACACACACACACACACACACACACACACACACACACACACACACACACACACACACACACACACACACACACACACACACACACACACACACTATGAATGAATGTTACTGTTCCCAATAAAGGAGAAAACCCGGTAATGATAAAATCTACTGGAAACAAGAAATCTAGAGTAAGAGTTATGCTAGCAATTGTAGCAGATGGCACAAACCTTCCACCATACATCATTTTGAAGAGGAAAAACTATGCCGAAAAAAAAGTTACCTTTTGGAGTGATCGTGCAAGAAAAGGGGTGGATGGAGGAAATATTTATTTTGGACTGATTTTTAAGTTGTTTGGGGAAGAAGAATGTTGCTCAGAAAAAGATCAATGCTAGTACTGGATGCATTTAGGGGACACCTAACTCCAGATGTCAAAAAAAATAATAATGCTAAAATGCTCACAGATTTGGTTACCATTTCCAGATGTATAACCTCCCAATTGGAAGTTCTTGATGTGGTTCTTAACAAACCATTCAAAGACCATTTAAGGTAGGAGTACACAGATTGGCTTCGATCTGGCAACCACACTCTTACTCCCACAGGTAAGATAAGAAAACCATTGGCCAGCCAGCTGTGTGATTGGGTGCTTCATGCTTGGGATCTGATTTCCACCCAGAATATTGTTCACGACAATGTTATGGATGCTTCTGAAGATGATCTTTTATAGCAGCCGCAGGACAACGTAGGAAGGGACTCAAGTTGCGATGATGCTGCTACCGACAGTGAACTGTTACCTAAATTAAACTCTTGTTTTGTTTATTATGTGTCTACATTTACATTGGAAAGTAAGAGTAGCTTATCGGGCATTTTGAAAGAAAAATGTGCGTTTTCAAACCTCCAAAAAACCTGTTTTCTTTCAAGTTGCTTCTGAATTTGGCTGTCGCCGTATAGTCTGGGTCGCCCTATAATCGGACTAATACAGTATGTTGTATAGATTGTGTATTATTACAGAATTTTAGCTACTGCTTTGATCCCTGACAAGCTACTGCTTGCATTTTGCATACGAGTTTGAGTGTAGCTGTACTATAGAAACCTTTACTTATAAAGTGTCTATTCTTAATAGTTTATACTAAAATATTTCACGGCAGAGCAAAATGTTGCACACCCGTACTTAAAAAGTAGCAAATATGTTGTTTTGCTTTTTTTTGCTCAAACATAACCTCTACATTCTGGTCAGTAATACGAATATAAACTTTCCTGCTTCTCAAGCTGGCAGGACTGTTTGGCACATACCAATGTAGAAAATAACCCAAAATTAATTCTTCTCATACAGTGACTAAGAATTTGAGTGAGAGAAGAACTGCAAAATCTGATATGTCTTCTGGGCCTCTGAAGCCTTTAGGCCAAGCTACTAAAGCCCATATCCATCAGCAAAACCGAATAAGCCAAGTATTACAGGTCCCTGCAGTGAACTTATATCCCATCCGAAAGAAAGGACCAGGCAAAGAACACATCCCATTGAGTAAGTATCTGAAATCTACCTTGGGGAGCTTACAAACATCAGATATTGTCATATAATTTGATGAACCCTAATAATATATATAAATCTCTCTCTCTCTCTCTCTCTCTCTCTCTCTCTCTCTCTCTCTCTCTCTCTCTCTCTCTCTCTCTCTCTCTCTCTCTCTCTCTCTCTCTCTGTGTGTATATATATATTTTTTCATATATATCAAAATTACTTGTGAGCACATTCACATGTCATAGACAAGTCTGCAACCCTGCTTTTCACCATTATCACCTTGCATACAGTGCTTCCACTGCAGAAAGGGATTCTGGGAATATATATATATATATATATATATATATATATATATATATATATATATATATATATTGGGATAACAATAAATGGGGAATATATATAATCAAAGGATGTAAATCAAAAGTCTCCTTTATCATATAGATTTTTACACCATCTATATATTCCCCATTTATTGCTATCCCAAAGGGAGAAACACAGGGATTCACTTTCTGTTTCTCACATTTGTATGGCCAATCTCGTCGCCAGCTGCATGCTCATTACATGGAGAAGTGCGGCGACTATATATTTGTTTTACATTTTCTGTTAGGCCGGTTTTAATCCTTAGCAGCACGCTCCTAGAGGGCAACACTAATATGGTGTAATTAATATATTTAGCCAATCACCTGCAACTGCTTATTGGGCGGCAGGTGGGAGGCCAGCCCCTCCTTCCTCTAGGTATATAATCTCCCACTAAGGTCCCTGTATTTCACTATTCACTTTACTTGCAGACGTGAGTATCTTCACTGTTATATACCAGTTTTTAACTGCACTATGTTATATAAGCATATGCTTGGTTATATTAACCCTTTCACATAACATTAGTATGCATTTAGTGTAGGGACCTGCTAGGTAAGAGACTTACCATGACGTGGTTATCAGGCTTGGCATTATTTGATCAAAGGATGTAAACCAAAAGTCTCCTTTATCATATAGATTTTTACACTATATATATATATATATATATATATATATATATATAAATATAAATATTCCCCATTTATTGCTATCCCAAAGGGAGAAGCGCAGGGATTCACTGTCTGTTTCTCACATTTGTATGGCCAATCCCTTCGCCAGCTGCATGCTCCTTACATGGAGAAGCGCGGCGACTATATATTTTATTTATTTATGTGTGTGTGTGTGTGTGTTATAGCATTTTTGTAAAATTCATGGAATGCATAAAACCATTAACATACATTTCCTCTTTAGCTTCAGGATCTCCTCAGAAAAGTGTCAGTATAGCTGATGAAGTTACCACTAAAACACAAGCAGAAGACACAATATCACTGGTATCGTCATTGCACTCCAGTCCCCCTGCGTCCCCACAAGGATCTCCACATAAAGGTATGTTAACAACAACAAAAAGGACCACATCGCTCATCACATGGAGAGTCTTTCTGTTACAAAAGTGGGTTTTTAGTTTGCACTTTTTAGGCTGAGTAGAAGAAGCTTTTTTTTAGAAAGTTTACAATACACAGTCATACTTATCAGTCATGTCAATTGCAGTAGATTAATCTTCAGGAGATTTCTTTCAACAAGAACTTATCCTTTAAGAATTAACAATCCCTCAAAAAGATTATTTGCGGAAGACCACTTACTCTTGAATTTCAGGCACCCTATTTTATTTTTGTGTCATAACTCATGTCATATTCATTGAAGGTTAGTCAAACCATAATTTCCTATTTGTTTTAAAGCCATTTTTATACCCTCCAAAATAAAAAAAAATAATGTATTTACCTGGAGCTCTACTGTACAACAAATAGTTAAGAATGACTGCAGAAAGCTTTAATGGGGATATTATCTATGGCATTTCAAAAGAATTAGCATAGCCTCAACCTGTTTAAAGCGGTAATATCAGTTACTCAACACTTTTGTGGTAAAATGCCTTTCTTTGCTCTTCATAAACACCTGTATTCTTACCTTGGTAATGATTGGATGTGTTTTAAAGAAAGCTGTAAAAGTCACAGTTGTCTGTGGGGGACACTCAGAAAGTCTCATTAGAAATGAGACAGTGAAACAATAGAACTACAGCAGGTAATGTTCTTTATCAACCAGAATGGATCATAACCAATCAGAATTAGTACCTGATACTTCCTCATGGTTCATTTAAGGTTGGTTTTATCTTCACCATGTATTGCTGGTTCATCTCAGAGTTGCCAAGTATCTGATTAAACATACGGTGTCAATGCCATGTATAATGGGGATAGATGAATAGCATTGGAATGGAGTTGATAGCATTAGCAGAGTGTGCCTGGTAGCTTGTATAGTTTGCAGTGTGAGATTTCCTTTGTGGTTACTGATGCTCTCCTGTCAGTTCTAATTACACCAAGGTCCATGTACATATGTAAAGAAAACTTGGTGGTTTGTATTAAAGTGAGCAAAGAGCGTGCTTTTTCCCTTCACAATAATTTCATTAGCTTGGGGTACTCTTGCTGTTTTTATTAAGTTGAGATCTAATTCCTGGCATATATATAAGTAGCGCCACTAGTGAATAATTAAATAAATGTGTGTATATACTGAAATATGTGATAATTATTAGTCCCCAAAAAAAAGAAAACTTATACTTGCATCCTATATATAGGATAGTGTATCATAAAAATAATGTTATAATATGAACAGTGAAAAACAAACTAAAATAAGCTCTAAAGAAAGTTCTAACCCTAAATAGAGTCCTGATGGATAGATCAAAACCAAAAGTACACGGTCCAGGGGTCCAAGGCTGCTCTCAGATGGAAAAACCACTTCCAATGGGGATTCTATATAAACAAAAAGAAAACAGAGAGTGCACTCCCCATAGCGTAATCTTGTACATTTAATAACACATAGGGAAAAGGAGAGGGATTAAAAACACTCACAAAGTAAGTATAAAAACACGCAATTTGTGATAATAATCACCACCACGAGGCAAGCACCGTCCTGGATCACGTAGACAGTCCAGGGATTAACAACCGGTTACCAGGAACAGTTCATCCTCCATAGGTTCCGCAGAAGATGTTCCCAAGGAATCACACTAAAGAACTGGTATCCAGACATTCATTCAAACCTCCTGGGGCAAGAGTCCCCAGGAGGTGAATCCAAAATGTCTCCCTTCAACAAAGTATTTTATTTTTATTATATTATATATTACAATGTTATAGTTATTATTTATATAATTCTATATAGTGTTTATTGTATGTATATCATTTAATTGGTATAGTCTCCTTTTGTCCTGGCTGATTTGTTTATGTTCCCAATATTGTCATTAACCTGAGTGTTTTGGAGGTTTTAAATAACTATTCCTCATTGGCTGGTTTGGGCTGTCAATCATGATGCAGATATGCTTGGGGGCAGGCCCTTTAAGATTTTCCAACCAATCACAGTTTGCATTCAGTTATAAGTACCCAGCTCTCCTTGTTCATGTTATTCCCTTTGATAAAGTTACATAGTTGTGACGAAACGCGTCGGACGCCAATTACGACACTACGTCACTACGCACGGGCGCGCTTTACGGCCGAAGCGCGCATGTTGTTATAATGAGGCCAGCTCATTTGCTAACTGAAAGCAGATATATGGAACATCTTCTGCGGAAACCTATGGAGGATGAACTGTTCCTGGTAACCGGTTGTTAATCCTTGGACTGTACGTGATCCAGGACGGTGCTTGCCTCGTGGTGGTGATTATCACAAATTGCGTGTTTTTATACTTTACACTCCCTATGTGTTATTAAATGTACAAGATTACGCTATGGGGAGTGTGCTCTTTTTTTTTCTTTTTGTATATATATATGTGTGTGTGTGTGTTTTCTATGTTCCCAATTATTGGACTAACATTAGCCAATAGCTGCTGACTGCTTTCATTTAGCGGGAGGGCAGATGTATCCGAGTTAAACACTGGAAGGGGCTCATATTTGAATGGTCCTGTCTACCATATATTTGTCTCTCCCGCACATTAATTTTCAGCATAATACTAACCCACACATGTATTATCAACACATAATGGGTAACTTCTCAACATTCAAACTCATACTGGATCTAAATGGACAGTTTTAAATAATGACTATTAACATCCCAAATACAGTATATGTAAACAATCGTATGTTTATATAGTAGCATCCATGTACACAGTTCTTTACAGAGATATTATGCAAAACATAATACAGGTAGGGATAGTACAAGTAGTAGTGCATAATGCATGAAAGTTAACATGGGGAATATATGTCTATCGCACAGAACATGGTGTTTATACATGTGCACTGGTTGGTTAATAGTTTTGCTCTTAGCTCAAGGGATTGAAGATTCATAATCCAAAAGGTTCCTTATATATTTTACCATAATCACCCTGTATTTGATCTTGCGTTAACCTTTATTAAAAAGCGCCAAGCATTTGGTTTCTATAGTCAAATAAAATTGCTATTATTTAATATTATGAAAATTAGAATAAACATCAAATGTTAAGATAAATACATATAAGATTACACCTGGGAAGCACAGCATAGTCTCCTAGTGCAGCAGCTCTCCCCAGTGACTCCCTTACCCTTCCACCCCTGGCGCAAAACCTTCACTCCTACTTGAGGGTTCATATCCATGTTGGATTTTCGGCCCTATTAGCAGGTATGACTTCTATGTAAGATAAATAATCATTTTAAAAAGGTTAATTTATGTAAATGATCTATAATGCACTATTAACATTGACTTCACTGTTTCTTGTAAATAAAAGTACAGCAATTTCAACATTTTGTTTAACTTTGTTTACCCATAGTTGGTAGTGCTACAAGGTCGGAGAATTGCAGTCAGATAAATCTCTCGGGCTCCTCCTCATCGCTGACCAGTGACCCCAGCCAGAAGACCAGCAGCCAGCGCAGCTACGGAATAGGTGGGGGCTACTTGCAAAAGAAAATCCAGCAGATGACAGGCAGAGCACCGCGAGAGGCAGGGAGCAACAACAGGATAGATACAGAGGAGGAGCAAAGCGGACAGCAGGCAGGACAAGAGAGGAAATGCAGGAAAAGGATAAGGTCTCCTTTTGGAAGATTCAGGGACAGGAGCTTCTCGAGGGACAGACTAGTCTCATGCCAAACCGCAGAGGTTCATTGTATTACAGAAAGTTCTGAACAGGAGAACATGAACTTGATAGACAGGAGAGAAGGAAACACAGAGGTTTACAGTGAAAGCTGTAACTGTGCCACAAGCAGTCTTTTTACATGCCTGTGTCCAGCAATGAGGATCAGAAGAAATACCCTTTGATGTTCTACATGTTATTTTGTTAATAGTGCAGCGCTTGTTTATGTAAATTATTGTTAGACTCATTTACCAACTAACCTCTTGAGAACCAGAAAGTCCTGCAATGCATTGAAGGGCTTAATTAACAATCTGCATTGTAAAGCGGTACCGAGTATGATAATGCATTTGTAGCTGAGGGAGGACTCGTTTTGATGTTGGTTTGGCTACAACCAGACTAGTATTATTGAGGCCAGCATATTCAATTAGGTAAGGGCGTCAAAATGTGCCCTTCTCACCCAAACAAGCACTACATCCTAAACGCAAAACCAGTTTACTAGAAGGTTTTTATGGTGGAGGTAGGAAACAGGGTGTCTGGAACTGAACTGCATTAATTCCCACTCCGAGGACCACCTGTTTTCCTAGATACTTACCTCCAAAGGTGCTGCTGTTAGCATCCCCGGCTGCGTGAACATTAAAGGGGTTTAAATCGACTAGAGCACGGGAGCCAATGGGAAGCCGCAATGTCATCCGTCGTGGCTTCCGATTGTCCCACGTGTCGTAGGAGATTTCAGAACCACGGAAGCAACATCGATGGAGGTAAGTGAAAGGTCTGTGGGGCTGAAGTTAACACGGTTCAGATCCAGAGACCCCCTGCTTCATATCTATTAAAATAAAAATACATCTTGGACTGCGCCTTTAAGCTTAAACTTGGATACAATGTTAGATTTTTTTACAGTGAAGAATGGACATTAGTAGTGTGACTCAAATTATTTTTTTTATTCATTTCCTGCTCTTTCTACCTGTGAAAATCTGATGTGGCTTTAACAATTGCAGTGTTATATATTATGGAAAGACTATTCAAAAGGACATGCACCAAAATTGTTTTTTAATAGTTCCTTAGGGAGTTTAGCAGGATAATGTCAAGTATAGAAAATGTTAGTCTCCATATCACCTTGAAGCTATTTCACATTAAAGTTGACATCTCTTCACATACTTACAAAAAGTGTTTTATTAGAAGTGCTGTTTTTTGTAAGACCTCAGTGAACTAGTGGAAGTGATAGCTGATCATTTTAAAGCATCAATCAAAATGTCAAGTATTTTTGATTCATATGCTGCAGGTACTCTGACGATGGGGGTTACTACAGTATTTATCTTTTTATCCCTCTACCCCAACAATAACATAATCTGGTTTATGCATTCTCTCTCAGGGAACAGTCCAACTGGGAGAGTGTGATAGGTATTTCACATGCAGTCAAAACAAACAAAAGGCAGACGATAAGGGAACTAATGCAAACCCAGAGTTTCAATTTGACAGATATTTACTAAATAAATAGTTTTGTCTAATAAAGTAAGGAAGACATAAGAAAGTCCATAGGATGTAACACTTTGAACCTATCACTGTCATTTAGTTCATTTTGCTCCTATAAGATGAAGTATACATTCACAAATGCATCATTTATAGATCTAGCATGTGGTAGCTAGTACAGCATTAAACAGATTGTATTATTAGCATTAGATAATATGTATATAATGTTGCACAACTGCTATGATTCACTTACAATGTAATTTTTAGCACCAGAGATGCAAGCAGATAAATTTCTTTCAACCTTCATAGAGATCTGATGTGAAGTTTCCCACTCTAAATATTAGTGTCTTAGTCACGTAGCTGCTACTTCCACTTTGATAAAAACACATATGATTTTGGTTCACATACTTGTCCGGTACACATTGGCCCTAAATAATTCTTTGTTCAAATGTGCATTTGCATATAAAGACATTCACTTGGTTCAGTATTTTGGTTACAAAATGTTGATGTGTGGTAAACAAACCCCCTTGTTTTAATTACAAGTTAGGGTATTTCTAGGATAATACTGTAATTGACTTATTTTACATTACTTCAGTCTCATTCTCTGCAGCGAGGGTAGTATATCAAAGGTAAAAGTTTATATTTGTGCGTTCAGTTTAGCCCAGTGAAGCTGTTTTTGTTTTGGCAAAATGACACATTAAATGGAAGTGGATATTATAATTATGGGATGGATGTGGTACCAGCCCCCTTATTTCTGTGCATTAGTTTATCCTAGTTAACCTCATGCATGCTGACTTACAATGCAATGCAGTCCTCTTAGTAAACAATGGCCTAAATCATGGAGACATTTTAAAAAGTTTCTATATCCAGTAGCCGTGCTAAGTAATTTGTGTATTCTTGGTAATGCTCTTAAGCATACTATCTTTACTAATGTAAGGCACTAAGATTGTACATATTATATACAATGCCAATACTGGGTAAGTGTGCCATACATTACTTCCATAATGCAATACTTGTCCCAGGTCTCAACATAAATAAGATAACACCTCTACAGAAAGGTACGTTCTACTGACCAATGCGAACAACGTAAGAGGAGAATCCCAACTCTGGATAATTTCAAATCTGTTGGATTGTCAGAAAAATACAAAGGTTTATACGCACTTGTGTATGATATTACTGTGGAAGAATGCTAGATAGCTGTGGTGTTGATTTATAAATGTACGAGTCAGTGAAGAATGGAAAAGTGTAAAATATGTAAAATTTGGAGAAAGGCTAGAAATGGTGAACCTTTGTCTGATATGTTTACTTAATGGGGCAGTGATAATTTTGGTTATTAAGTTGCCTTAAGTGAGTTTGCTTTGTTAAATAATTTCATCCAATAACTACTCCCTTTATAGTTAACTTGAAGTTAAATATTTTTTCCCTACTACATTTGTCCTGGATTCATGACATTGACCTACATTATACCCACCTTTTGTTTTTAGGCTATGCCCTTATACCGTCCACTAAATCTGATAACTTCTCAGACTCCAGCCACAGCGAGATCTCGTCACGATCAAGCATAGTCAGCAACTGCTCAGTGGACTCCATGTCAGCTGCCCTGCAGGATGAGAGATGTTTGCCTCATTCACACATGGTCATAGATTCGTTAGGAGCAGCAGAAAGGAAAGAGTTGCCTCAGCCCACAATTGAGTACAGTCAGCCTTGCACTGGGTAAGGGAAAACAACAAGAACTCCCCCTCAATCTTACTAACTTGAGTTCATCTCATATAAACAATGTGTGTCGGTTACCACATTGCGTCATTTCATATATGTATATGAAGCACTTGAAAAATGTTCACCTTATTGATCAACATACTGTATTTGTATAAAGGGACACTGCAAATACATCTGTCTTCTCTGGGTTGATGTGCACCTAGTTAATTATATGTAGCTTATACATTTCGGAATATAATTAAAAAACATACACATTTTGTTTTACAGAAAATGTTTTTATTCTTATGTCAGAGCATTCAGCATGTTGGCAAACAAAATACCAATATTTGTGTGGGTTAAGTGCTCAGGTTTGAATGTTACAGCATAAAAAAAAGAAATCCAGTTGATTGCCATTAAACGTTAAGGGAATTATGTGAGTCAGTGCCAGTGTCTTTGGGAAAACAGAGGGTGATATTAAATTAGGTTATACTATTTTGCAGACAGTGAAACATTTTAATAGACCAGCATTAAGGTTCCTCACTTATTGATTCAGATTGTATGGGAACTTGCAATACCCTATACGTTTTTTCTTCAGATGTAAGGTCTAGGAAACTATTCTACAAACGAAAAAACTAATCTTCCTCCATTCTAAGGTACTGCTACCTGCAAAACTATTTTTCTCTGACCAATATAGCTATTACTGTTCTGTGCTATTGTATTAGAATATTCTGATTGTACAACGGATTTGTCCTCATAATTGGTTGTTTCCCTTGTAGCTGGCTGTCTGCAAGATATCCTGTTATCAGAAATGTTGCACCGTCCATGAGCAACGAGGAAATCTCTCATGACCATATTACAGCAGACAGTGGCCGTGGCAGTTGGACTTCCTCTTCCAGCAGCTCCCATGACAACTTCCAAGCTTTTCAAAGCCAGAAGGGCTCGGACCTTCTAAGCACTTATCGCCACTCGCATGTGGATGCGCCCATTGCTGAAGTAGAGTCAACCAACTGCTACACAGAAGAGTCATATAATGAAGACTATAACAAAGCCAACAGGCACTCAAAAGACAGCCTGGAACTCAACCAGTCACGTCAAAGCTGGACATCATCCAGTTCTATGTCAGATACTTATGAGACAAACTATGGCACAATTAAGCGTAGAGTACTGGATACAGCAACAGCAGAGAAGACAGAGGCTTCGGACTTGCACCAAATCGACACATGCTATAAAACAGTCACTTCCACTACAGATAAAGGCCTGATAGGTAAGCCAAACTGGATTTATCAACTCTCTTACATACGGTTTTCATTTCAATATGGAGCTGTTATGAAATGACATCAGCAGATATGGGACCTGGATTGGCAGTACAAATCCAGGATGCTCATTTTTGATGTAGATCTACTTATGTTACTTGATAATATAAGCACTCGGTCAACTTGTTTCAGTAGAGGTTTTCTTGGAATCAACAAGTCATGTTCTTTCAGGGGTTATTTACATGCAAAAATATGTGCTATCCTGAAAAGCATTTATTTCCAAGGGCCAAGACTGAAAACATGAACTGCTGTTTTAAGATCTGTGTATCTAAAGATGTGAAACATAGGTAGAGCAGTGTACCCATCTATATATCAAACAATACTAACTAGTTTTAGAGGACTTCAAGTGTAGTGAATGTGCAAAATATTTTAGATGCATTTTGGTTTGAATTTGTTACATTGTACCATTTCATTGTTGTGAAGCTAGCACAAAGTGTTATTCTTATACATTACACCTTAACTTCTCAACATCAAGTAAATAGGACATTTATGCCCAGCAGAAATACAAATCATAAGGGATGATGCTGGATAAAGGTAAACAACTGATTATCACTTCATAAAGTCTATGATCTCCGAAACTAGATGCTGTATGGTACTTTCAGTATGGTTTTTGTTAATGAAGGTATTTTTACCATTACAATTACAGAGCTATTAATTTCTATTCTATCTACTTCCTTGGAAAGCATTTTAGATCAGTGATCTGCCCAGGATCTCATAGAGTTTAACAGACCATAATACTGCAAATATAAGCATAGACTAATAATCCTAATCTAGTCAATAAGAGCCTTTATACAATTGATTGTGTCCCAAGAATAACAGTCTTTTCCCTTCAAATTGCAGAAGTATTTTTTTTTGATAATGTCACAATTGTATTGTATTGTATGTCTTTATTTATATAGCGCCATTAATGTACATAGCGCTTCACAGCAGTAATACATGTGGTAATCCAATAAATAACAGATAATATAAATAACAGATCATGGGAATAAGTGCTTTAGACATTAAGGAAGAGGAGTCCCTGCTCCGAGGAGCTTACAGTCTAATTGGTAGGTAGGGAGAACGTACAGAGACAGTAAGAGGGAGTTCTGGTAAGTGCATCTGCAGGGGGCCAAGCTTTATGTGCCATGTGTTCAGAATAGCCACAGTCCTATTCATATGCTTCTTTAAGCAAGTGTGTCTTAAGGTGGGTCTTAAAGGTGGATAGAGAGGGTGCTAGTCGGGTACTGAGGGGAAGGGCATTCCAGAGGTGAGGGGCAGTCAATGAAAAAGGTTTAAGGCGGGAGAGGGCTTTAGATACAAAGGGGGTAGAAAGAAGACATCCTTGAGAAGAACGCAAGAGTCTGGATGGTGCATAATGAGAAATTAGGGCTGAGATGTAAGGAGGGGCAGAAGAGTGTAAAGCTTTAAAAGTGAGGAGAAGAATGGAGTGTGAGATGCGGGATTTGATCGGAAGCCAGGAGAGGGATTTCATGAGGGGAGATGCTGAGACAGATCTAGGAAAGAGTAGAGTGATTCTGGCAGCAGCGTTTAGGATAGATTGTAGGGGAGACAGGTGAGAGGCAGGAAGGCCGGACAGCAGGAGGTTACAGTAATCAAGACGGGAGAGAATGAGGGCCTGAGTCAGAGTTTTAGCAGTCGAGCAACAGAGGAAAGGGCGTATCTTTGTTATATTGCGGAGGAAAAAGCGACAGGTTTTAGAAATGTTTTGAATGTGAGGGGCAAATGTGAGAGAGGAGTCGAGTGTGACCCCAAGGCAGCGTGCTTGGGCTACTGGGTGAATGATCGTAGTTCCAACAGTAATGTGGAAGGAGGTAGTAGGGCCAGGTTTGGGAGGAAGTATGAGGAGCTCTGTTTTAGCCATGTTGAGTTTAAGGCGGCGGAGGGCCATCCAGGATGATATAGCAGAGAGACATTCAGAAACTTTGGTTTGTACAGTAGGTGTAAGGTCGGGTGTTGAGAAATATATTTGTGTGTCGTCAGCATAGAGGTGATAATTAAACCCAAAAGATGTTATTAGGTCACCTAGAGAGAGTGTATACAGAGAAAAGAGAAGAGGTCCCAGGACAGAGCCCTGGGGTACCCCCACAGAGAGATCAATAGAGGAGGAGGAGGTATTAGCAGAAGAGACACTGAAAGTACGATGGGAGAGGTAGGATGAGATCCAGGATAGAGCTTTGTTCCGAATGCCAAGAGTATGGAGAATGTGAAGGAGAAGAGGGTGGTCCACGGTGTCAAATGCTGCAGAGAGGTCGAGTAATATGAGCAGAGTGTAATGACCTCTGTCTTTGGCAGCATGGAGGTCGTCAGTTATTTTAGTGAGGGCTGTTTCCGTGGAGTGAGCAGTACGGAAGCCAGATTGTAGAGGGTCTAGGAGAGAATAGGTGTTGAGAAAATGGAGCAAGCGAGCGAATACAAGACGTTCAAGTAGTTTAGAGGCAAAAGGCAGGAGGGAGACAGGCCGATAGTTAGAAAGACAGGTAGGGTCAAGCTTGCTGTTTTTGAGTAATGGTATGACTGTTGCATGTTTGAAGGAGGATGGAAAGGTTCCAGAGCAGAGGGAGGAGTTAAAAATGTGCGTGAGCGTAGGGACTATAGTAGGAGCAAGAGGTTTTAGGAGATGGGAGGGAATGGGGTCAAGAGGGCAAGTGGTAGAGGGAGAAGAGGCGATCAACAGCGACACATCCTCCTCTGAGACAGTGGAAAAAGAGTCAAGGAAGGCAGGAGGAGAGTTAGGAAGAGGTGTAGGATGGGAGGAAGAAACAGAGGGGATGTTCTGACGTATGGATTCCACCTTTTCCTTAAAATAGTCAGCAAAGTCCTGAGCGGAGATGGAGGAAGGAGAGGCAGCGGAGGGTGGTTTGAGTAGAGTATCAAAGACAGAGAACAGTCGGCGTGGGTTAGACTTGTGCATGTTGATTAGTGAAGAAAAGTAGGCTTGTTTAGCTTGCGAGAGGGCAGAGTTGAAACAGGATAGCATAAATTTGTAGTGAAGGAAGTCTGCGAGAGTATGAGATTTCCTCCAGAGGCGTTCAGAGGAACGAGTGGAGGAACGCAGCATGCGCGTGTGGGAATTTAGCCAGGGTCTAGGGTTAAAAGGGCGAGTGCGGCAGAGAGAAAGCGGGGCATGTAGATCAAGAGAGGAGGACAAGGCAGAGTTGTAGTTCCTGACCAGTTTGTCAGGGTCTGTAGCAGATCTGAGAGAGGAGAGGGAGGAGTGTAACGTGGACTCAAAGTCAGGTAAGTGAATAGAGCGCAGGTTTCTGCAGAACCGGGGTGTAGATGGAGGTGGAGAAGTTGAGAAGCGAGATAGAGAGAATGAGATGAGGTGATGGTCAGAGAGAGGAAAAGGGGAAATGGAGAAATCAGAGAGAGAGAAATTTTTAGTGAAAACCAGGTCTAAGTAGTGGCCATCCTTGTGGGTGCTGGCTGCAGTCCACTGTTGAAGGCCAAAAGAAGAGGTTAGAGAAAGAAAGCGGGAAGCCCAAGGGAGAGAGGGGTCATCAATGTGGCAATAGTCCCCAAGGAGAAGAACAGGGGAGTCTGAAGAGAGGAAGAAAGAGAGCCAGGATTCAAAGTGAGAGAGAAAGGCAGAAGGGGGATGAGTAGAGGTAGGTGGGCGATACATGACCGCCACATGAACAGGGAGAGGAGAGAAGATCTGGACAGTGTGAACCTCAAAGGAGGGAAAGGCAAGAGAGGGGGGAATAGGAATAGTTCGGTAACGGCAGAGAGATGAGAGCAGGAGCCCCACACCTCCACCCCTGCCATCAAGGCGCGGAGTGTGGGAGAAGGAAAGGCCACCATAAGAGAGGACAGCTTCCAGAGCAGAGTCAGACTGAGTGAGCCAGGTCTCAGTTATAGCAAAGAGAAGCAGGGAGTGAGAGAGAAAGAAGTCATGCACAGAGAGGAACTTGTTAGAGAGGGAGCGAGCATTCCAAAGGGCACAGGAGAAAGGGAGAGAGGAGGGAGGGTGGCAGGGGATGGGTATGAGGTTGGAGGGGTTAACACCAGAAGGAGTAGAAGTTGTATGTGGGAGGCGAGGACGAGAGCAAGTAGAAATAAGGCAGGGACCAGGATTGGGAGAGATATCCCCAGAAGCAAGGAGGAGAAGCATGGATAGAAAGAGGATGTGTGAGGATGATTTGTAGGGGTGTGATTTAGTGCAGGAGGTATAGCTGTGTGGTGACAGAGGACGCAGGTAAGAAAGGAGTTCATGTGAACTGAGAAGTGGGGAAGAAAGGAGAGATGGAGATATATGAATAGAGTTAGAGACATAAGGAGACTGGTGGAAGGAAGTGCATAATTTGAAAATAAGTGCGGTTGCAGCAAATATAAAAAATAAATACAATACAATAAATGTATTTCGCTTTTATTCTCCCTTGTGCTGATATAGTTAGCAACCCTTATTCCGTATTTTGTATTCATCTGCAGCTGTATGATAATATACTGCCTTCCAATATTTAGGACTAGTTTTTATTTTATATTGCAAATAATTCACTTTTTATTGTCTTCAAATAGCAGGGTATATCTGGTCACGTGACAAGCATGATAAGCATTTATGTTTTAATATTAAATTAAGGCTGTAATGGAAAAGATACATAAACAATTCAGGCTTGTCCAACCTCTCTCTTGAGCAGGATTCATAGTAAAGAAATGAAGTATCATGGGCAGCTCCGCTATTACTTCCATACTTGATGAATAAAAACAAGGAAAGATGAGAAAATATCCTTAGTTTCTCATATTTGGGTTGTGATAAAATCATGTGTGGCCCAGAAAGCAGCACTGAAGCTGTAGACAGTAATGTAAACCCTAGTTAGGGTTACTTTTGAGGAAAATGGGACTTCTATAGTGTTTGCTTTTTTAATGCTGCTACAAAAGGACAGGCAGTTGTGTTAAAGCTGCAGTTCAGTCAATATCCTGCATGTGTGTTTTTTTTAATAAATCAGTTCTGTATTAAGAAAAAATACTTTTAGCATTTTCTGTTTAAAAAACAACAACTTTGAAAGACCAATTTTCATGTATTCTATTTTAACAACCATTTGCTAAGGCACTGCCCCTTCATGTCCTGTCACAAGCCCTGGCACACCCCTTTGTCAGCCCTGCCCTCCCTCTAGCACATGTCAGTGCAGGAGTGCTCATGAATATTCATGATCTTCCACTGAGAGACAGAAGCAGAAGAAAAACAGATCCCTTCACTAATTATGTCACCAAATTTCGCCGATCAATACATGGAGAACGAATTGACCTGCAGCTATACAGTTCTTTAGGTAATTAGAGATTGCCCACATGAAACTATTGAAGTAAAAAAATTAATTAAAAAAAAAAAAGACTGAACTGCAGCTTTAAGTACTTTATGTCACTGTGTGACATAGTATTCTGATCACGTTCCTGGCACGTGCTTCTGGGTAGTGGTGGGGTTACTTTAAACACATGCGACTCTGGAAGAATAGTGCTGGAGTTTGAATAATTGTTCTCTTCTGATAGACCTGAGCAGCGCATTGTGCTAGAGTCGGAAATGATAGGAGCAGCATTAACACAATGCCTTTATGTTCCAGAAATGATGGGAGCAGCATTAACACAATGCCTTTATGTTCCAGAAATGGGGTTATATTAGCATTATTTTTTTTATTCATTCATTTTTAATTCATCAAGTACTGTATGGAAAAGGCTATGCTTAATAATATTACACTGATTAAGCTTTCTATTTCATGTGCATTATTTATACATTTGTATAGATCCTGACATTTTTAGGACAAAAAGGTAATTAGGTTTTTGTTTTGTTTTTTTAATTCTGGAAAGAGAAACAAAGCCTATTTTGCATCTGAGCATGAAACCTAAAAAGAAACTCTATATTGGTTAACTTGTAACAATTTGGTTCCAATTTTATTTCAGTGACTTGTGGAATTGCATATTAAACTATCTCAAATACATCAATTATCAGCTACTTAAAAGCCCAAAGGCTCCCACGCATTGACATATAAACGTCAACATTCTGTTACGTTCTGACTAATATTATTCCCTTTAATGCAAATGGACCTGTTAACTCAACAATGCATTCACCATCCTTCCTTCCGTGGGGGGGGGGAGGGGGGGCTTATAACTTTCATTACCTGAATTCCTCCTCTTGGTCCGAGATATGTTTTTTTTTTCCCCGTTTGGCAAAAATTGAAGACGCTCGCCATATATCTTATCTCAAATGTCTATAGTATCGCCTATTTTTAGGGAACAGGATGATCAGTGCAGTCTTCATTTTGGTAATCAGGAAAACCATAGTTCTATTATTTGTATTCAATTGAAGTTTGGTTGTTTATTTATAAAATATTTTACCAGGAAGTAATACATTGAGAGGTACCTCTTCTTTTCAAGTATGTCCTGGGCACAGAGTTATAACAATAGATGGTTACATTAAATTATTTTATTTATTTTAATACTTGTATTTTAATATTACCTACCATGCTTAATGTTTAAATCAAATTACTACATTTTTGAAGCGGTACAGTTGATTCAACCGGTCACACCTACAGTATGTGATGTACATCTATGTAAAGTTAAACATTGCATACAAAGGTGTATATTTACTAAACGCTTATAGCCATTGCTATATATTGCTTGATAAAGGCTGTTCACTTGACTGGCTACTACAGTATACTGCTCTGTCTATTTCAGACGCATTGGATATTCAGTCAATAGTCTAAACAGAAGAAAATTTAAATGGTTGGAGGTGTCCTGATCAGTATTACTTTCTAATGCACCATGTTCATCTTTAGGGGCTACTCATAAATGTGAACTGGAACGTCAAAGAAGCATGACTTGCCTCGAGTTTAACACTGCTTTTCTGTGCTGTGAGATATGAACGTACACAGCATGAGAGTACACATATCTGTAAGCCTTGCTTATTCTTTTTATGTATTTGCAATAACCACAAGGCCTGTGGATTAAAACAGGAGACTTGTAACCCCAATATCTGCTGCTGTCATCATAACCAGCTTTCCTGCATTTACCTTTTTTTAATTTGTTACCAGTTTCTGTTTTGCCATTGTAACATTTCACTGTTTGTTTGTTTTTGTTTTGTTTTTCATTTTTTTCTCCCATTAACATTTTTTCCATTGCTTGTCTCTTGTTGTGCCAGTGTACTGTGTCACCTCACCTAAGAAGGACGATAGGTATAGGGAGCCACCTCCCACCCCACCGGGCTACATGGGGATATCATTAGCGGACATAAAGGAAGGACAATCTCACCACCCGCACTTAAAACCTCCAGAGTATAGTGTGGCGATACAGAGGTCAAAGATGGTACATAGAGACCTCTCTAGACTTTCGTCAGCTTCTCTTGGTAGTGAACCAATGGCATGTGTCTCGCAGAAGATCTTAACTCATTGGCATAACCGGCATCAGTCCCATCCTAAGGTAGCGGATTTGGCTGACACAGATAGTGAAGCGGATGGTATGTTGATGAACTAACTTGCTATAGTAGATATATAGTGAAATCTCATTTTACAACTGTCCGAATGTCTCTGCACGCTGCTGGCTATCTCTCCCTTTCTAGCTTGCAATAGGGTACAAAATCTTGCAGGCTCCTTTCTTTGCAAAGCACACGAATTTCTCCTGACCTCTCAAGCACGGACGATTTTCTTTTAATTGTATATGAGAATATGATGCATGTTGTGTAGTTTCACCTTCATATTTAGTTAAGTTAGTCCATATTACATCATCGCTTCCTACACTTTCTGACTGAATAGCTACAGTATATTAGTACATTATATACATAAATATCTCTTCCTTACACTTTCTGTCATCTATTGCTGTGGATAAGTATATATTCAGCTGCCCATTGGTTTTTACGTTGGGATAATGAGAACCTTCAGATGATGATCTACTGTAGGTCATTTTTTCCATGTACACTACACATTCGCTAACTGATATGGCTTCGTTTCATGTCATCATGGTTTACCATCAACCTTCGAGATATAAAAATGGTGAATAATTCACCTGTGCTCAGCCGGGGGGTCACATATGTGCAGTATTGCCAATCCGACTGAGATGATGAAATTGGGATCCAGCCCTTGTTTTTATCCCTAATCTCTCTGCTTTCTAGCTTGTCCTAGTGCTGTATTTGTATTATAAATGGAAACTGACCATTTATAACTGTCCACTCTATACCAAGAGTCTTCTACAACAACATTTCTTTACACTATTGTCGATAAACAAAATATGGGCATCTATACGACAATATAAGCTTAGGTTCCCTTTAACAAGAATAAATTCACTGTATTCTCAGTTCTGTGTATTGTAGGTAACAATCAGCCGCTGGGATTCATCAAGCTCTGATGTGTGGAATCGCACCCAAACCGGCATTACATACCATTGATTGTATCTGGTGCAATACCATGCGGAGCTTTTAGCGTTTAAGTTATTATATCACTGTAAGTGGAAGAAATAGTAAAGCACAGACGCTTGCATTTACTTTTCATTAAATATCTGGACTAGATCTCTGAATACACAGAATGTTTGGTCTGTGCTCTATACTACTGGTTAAGTAAGCAAAGCTAATTTATACAGTCTTAAAATCATACTGTAGTACAGATGTGCAAACAATTATATAAGGACAACTACATTTATACTGAATATAATGAAGTGCATTTAATTCAGATTCAAAAAATATTTTTTTTTTAGCTCTGTTCAGTGGTTGAAGTGGCTTCAAAAATAATTATTCTGTGCCTGGTTTTAAAAAGATCCACATTTCTTAAGGTTTTGAATGCCCTGTGATGTAGTTATGCGTGTTTGCTAGAGGTGATTGCATGTGGAGCAATGAACGAGATCTGAAGGAAGAGGATCATCCAGTGACGTTGCAATCATGATTGCTGACGAATGATCACATGATCACAACGTGACAGGGGGGCTGTGGCACATTGGTTTCGTGACCGGCCCGGCGCTCAAAGGTTTAAATATTGGGACAAATCAATATTTATGATGGAAAGGGGAAGAGGCTTTCTAACAGGCATCCCAGTAATTCTCTGCGTTATCCATAGTGTAAGATAGTCTCACTAGAGTATAAAACAATATTTTTATAATGCAGTAATTTCTAAGCATTTTTCCCTGAACTGCAGCCTCACCTGATTGTAGAAACTAACAATTAATTAAAAAACTTGGATGCACAAATACAGTACATACAGTATATGAATGGAAATGATTGTCAAAAGAATTTAGCCTGGAATAAGCCACTGAGTTTTTTTTCCCCATCACAATAGTTGCCATGTTTTTACTTTGCTATGTAGCATCTCCAAATAACAAAAACTGTTGCAGGACTTCCAGTGAATCATTTTTTTACCATCACAAAGTGGCCATTTATTTTTTTAGTCCACATGAAAATGTTTTTACTTTGCTTTACAGTATCTCCAAAAACAGAAAACTGTTGGCAAACTTCACAGTGAATTCATCTCTGGCCTGGGCTCCGAAGGGAAGTAAAGGATGAAACATTTTTCAACAAACACATCAAGAATGTGTGTTAACTCTTTTAGTATGGAGACTCGCTATACAGTACAGAAACGTGTGTCATTACTCACTTCATACATTTGTGTATTGAATACACCTGTTAATTATTCAAGGTGTTTTGGATTATTTAATCCTCATAGCACAGGCTCAACAAAAATGTATGGCAGCTTGAATTGGAAAATTGTTTAGATACATTCAATGCAAATTTCCCTCACAACTTTCTTTTCTTTTACAGAAGAAGAACAAGTATCAGCCGTCTAACTGTTGGATAACGTATTCAACATGCCAGTTATGAGGACATGGAAGTGGGATGAATAATACCCATGCTGTATGACTCTGTTAGCTGGAGCTGACAGCTTGCTGCTACTAACCTCCTCTCAAGTTCTGCAATTATGAACAGCAGGATGGAGCAAGAGGCATGGTATTGAAGGGCATTTCTCATCGGCTAGAGAAGCTTATCTCAGCCTGCACTGGAGAATGGGATCCATGTATAATATAGGCATCAATCTGCAGTAAACCCCTAAGTATCTGTACTTATGTCAGTGTCACTAAAATGAACTAGATGTTGGACCCCAAGTTGCTTAGAATCAGTTGAGCTTTTGAAGCCGTCTATTATATGAGATAAAGTAATCTTATAGCAAAGCTCCCTGAAGTACTGTACTACTTTTTTTTCTACCATTGTGATTCAGACAAAACATAAGGAAAAAGCATATGTATATATATTATATATATATATATATATATATGTATATATATATATATGTGTGTGTGTGTGTGTGTGTGTGTATATATATATATATATATATATATATATATGTATATATATATATATATATATATATATATTCATGTAGAGGTATCAGTACCGTGTTAGCAGAGCTTCAATAATCAAAAAATAAATAGATGATACCGTTCTGTGGCTAACTAAATGCTTTTATTTGTGCGAGCTTTCGAGATACACTGATCTCTTCTTCCGGCGATGTTACAATGAATGAAGCAAAAGGTATACTTAAAAACAGTGTCTCTTGGAATGTTATCTGTGCTGTTCCTTCCCCCGGTGTGGATGTGTTTTATGGCTAGAGGTGTCAAAAGGTTACTGTGAAAACAAGTGAAGAAAGAGTGTGTATGTGCATTTTTATTCACACTGATACACATACACACTCTTTCTTCACTTGCTTTCACAGTAACCTTTTGACACCTCTAGCCATAAAACACATCCACACCGGGGGAAGGAACAGCACAGATAACATTCCAAGAGACACTGTTTTTAAGTATACCTTTTGCTTCATTCATTGTAACATCGCCGGAAGAAGAGATCAGTGTATCTCGAAAGCTCGCACAAATAAAAGCATTTCGTTAGCCACAGAACGGTATCATCTATTTATTTTTTGATTATATATATATATATATATATATATATATATATATATATAGTGTGTGTGTGTGTGTGTGTGTGTATATATATATATATATATATATATATATATGCAAATATAGCTATTTGCATATTTGCTTTCCTGTGGAGGGTTTTTGTCACTTTTTTTACTCACCATAACTTAACTCAGTATATATATATATATATATATATATAATATATATATATATATATATATATATATATATATATATATATATATATATACTGGTTAATGTAATTTATTTGGTGGAAATTTAAAGAACCCTAATTTTTATGTTTGATTGGACATGTTTCGCTATTGTAATTTTTAACGTTTTTGCCAGCAATATGATGCGAAGAGAGTGCTCCAAACAAACATATGGAGAGGTATTTTTAAGAGGACAAATACTGTATAAGTGCTTGGGACCTAAGCTAAATTCCTAAACACAAAATGATAACTAGGAAGAGTTGCCCAGTATAAACAACACACTTGTGTATATACTGTAGTAAAACACTGCCACCCTCTGGCGAAAGCTAATTTATATATGTTGAGTAAACTTGGTCAGAGTAGAAGAGTTCTGTTAGTCAATTAAAAAAAAATAAGACCCTTGAACATTTAACAATTACTGTAGCCACTAATAACACATCTGATACACAATTCATACAATGGCAGTGCCAAAACATGCAACTACTGGAACACAATAAATACTGTATATTTATTCTTTCCTTTGTAGAGTTTAGAATGAGATGTGTTGGTATGTACTGTATGTGGGCAAATATACGCATTGAGCATCAACTGTAATTCAGATGTTTTTATTTTAAACATTGTGGCCAGCTTACACAAATTAACCAGTATATGAGTAACACTGGAATTCTTTAGTTGGAGCATAAAATGAACAGATGCCCAAACTGGACTTAGCTTTAAATGGCAAGTTTGCAGAACTAAGCAAATAAGAAGTATCCAGCTTCTACAATTCTCAAATAATCCCTGCGTAACAATGGCCTGAACATTTTCCCTTTCCCCCCAAAAGCTACAAAAGTTAAATTTAACAGTTCTGCATCAGACATATCAAACTTGAAAACAAATGTTCTTATCAACGTAAATGCTGGAGTATTAAACTGTTGATGGACTATGCGGTTATAATGTGCTGCGCTTGATGCACCATCTGTAATTACTCCCAAGAGTAATCAATAATCCATTTTGAGCTAAATTCCTATTGTGATGGACCCTTGTCCCCAAAGTATAACCTATTATTCTTTTTCAAATATTGCTACAGGTAAAGGTTTATTGATACTGTATTTGTCTTTGCTTGGTGTATGTAGTTTTTTTGTGGTATTCCTGGAATCCTGTTTTTACAAAGCACAGAATCTCAGAATGCAAATGGCACAGACAGTAAAATCTAGTTTGGACTCGACCAGTGAAGATGCAGCTTTTTTTTTTACTTATACAGTACCTTTGGAAAAATAAAGGCATTGCAACAGACCAAACCAAAACTTCTTCCCATTCCACAAAAGGCTATTTTGTTTCAGGAACGTGATGCTTTACAACACCATCAAACGTTTCTGACGTTTAAGCTAAATGAGCATGAAATAAATGTAGTGTTGACTAAACACTGAAACTAATGTAAAGCGTTAAGTCCTGACAGGATCAAAAAATGCTTTGTTATAGGTAGCAGTTGAAGAACGTACACCCATGTGCGGTGGAATAATAGCATTTGCGGACTGTTCGAAAGTGGCAATGAATTAAAATACCATTTTGAGAAATGTCACAATCGTGGCCAATTTTTAACATGAAAAAATGTTTCTCAATATAGAAAACTATTGGATAATTTAACAATAGAGCTTGTGATCGGGACGGAAAAGTACATGATTATTTCTAGACCATATATATATTTTTGGCCAAACTTAATGGGGCTAAACCTTGTAGCCACTTAAATGCTGCCAGTCAATGTGTGAATGTGTAATGGAGTCTGAATTAAAGCTTCTTTTATATAACATGCCACTCATGAAGGTGATGAGAACAAGGTACAAGGCAACTGTTATTATATGAAAAAACACTAGAAGCTGTGCTGTTTTTCAGCAATGGGGATATACCTAGATATGAGTGTAGTGGTACTGCAGAGATGCCCATTTTATAGCATAGGGTACATTGCCTAAACATAATGTATTAGCAGCTTCCAACTTACTATAGAATGGCAGATGTAACTTCTGTTTGCACAATCAAATAAGTCCTCAAATAATGTTGTTTTTAGAAATAAGGTTTCTACTGTAGTTCCAAGTTGGACTTGATATTTTAATGTAAATATGGGCAGCAACAAGAACGGTTTTCTTGATCTATCAATGTACATTGCACAATGCGGGTGCCTGTGGCTTGTTCTTGCTTTGATTTTGTTCTAAAGGAATCTAATCACATTGATTAGTGACCATGTAGCCCAATGTCTTTATATACTAATTTTAAAGAAATGATAGGCTATAGTTACTAAGGCGTGTTGCGCCATACGGCATTTTCTGTGCTGAAAGACAAATTACAGCGTATTCATTTGAATGGACTGTAAGGGGCCAAATTGACTATACATGCAGGAAGGTGTCTTATGGAGTACTGTGGCTTAGTAAATATATCCCGATGTTCCTTTTAGCAGCTACATTTCATGTTTTGAATCTTTACCGAAAATGAGATCACACCCCTTGTAATGATGCAGGGAATCTGTATTGTTCTTCTCTTAGAGAAAATCTAACTCGGAATAACATTTCCCGGTTATTCGTGTTTTTTTGCAACACTGTCCAATAATACTGAGAAGGAAAATCATTCCATAATGTACAGTATACTCTGCTAGAGATTAGAGCAGTGTTTCTTAATGCTCTTTCAGCAATATCATGTGCTAGATCCAGCTAATCACTCTTTCACATGTATAGTAAGATTAGTGTGAACTAGTGTGCTTAGTAATACATTGGGGTATTCGTAGAATCTGGTCTGGCTAGTGTGTTTGGAGGAGCGGGTTTAAAAATGTTGGATTTGGGGGCTCTCGCTGCATGCAGAAGCGATACTTAATTGAAGGTGTAATGCTTTTTCAGGCTGCATTCTGAAAGGTGGAATAGATGTATACCCATAATTCGTAACGTACACATTTCAGCATGTTCATTTTTCTAGGACTCCTGAGTGAAATGATGCTTTAAAATCTTTAGCACTGAAAGAATACAGAAAAAATATATTTTATTCTGCTGTCATCTTGCTCCTTTTTGGGTTTATTATTTACTTTGTTCGAACAGATTACGCTCATTAATAAGATGCTCCATAAGCAGCCCAACTACTGTATATCACTTGTGTTTGTGGGGGGGAAAACATGTATTAAGGCAAACTGCCTTACCATTTGCCCAAACTATTTGAGTGCTGTCTATTTAAACAAAAACATATAGCAGGAAGATCACAAAGTTCAAGCTTTAAATATATACAGATTTGGTTCTTCCCCTTTCTCATTACAATTCTGTGCACAAGGCATCTAACCTCATGTTTACATGTTAGATAAAAATAGCAGCCACTTTTAAAGTGACACAGTCTGCATACTGTATTGACGAGCAGATATCTAGTGGGTGATGCAGCATGAAAATGAAATGTGAGAGGCACTGTACACAACATAAGAAGGTTTACTTAGAAGTGACCAGTCGGTCAGTTTTTGGCCTAAATTGCCCATTGATTTCAATGGGGAATTTCAGCTTAAAACAACTTCATTGACCGCTTCGGCAGACGTAGAATAAGCACCTAGGTGTCAGTACAATGTTACCCTGTTTGCACCACCTTGTGATCTGGTCACTAATAAGTCACCTGATGTACATTATGTAATAGAATTCTGCACCTGCATACTGTATGTTTTGTTCCTACACCAACGTCAACATTTGCCTGGTTTGATATTGCGTAAACGTATGTGGCTGGCAATCTGAGTCAAATGTGAGAAGCTCCTACACTTGTAAACATAGTGTAGGCAGAAAATTGTGCAGTGCATTATGTTGATAAATCGCCTCGATGGTATTAACAGCACCACCCACCAGCCCTAAATAGGAGTCCACATGACCTTAGCGAATGCTATTAAATCACAATTTAATCCTCCGTCAACTAGCAACACTGGTACCATTTAAATGTCACCATCTTCTAATATCATATAAATTAAGGTCAGATATCACAATCTTGGCTCCTTCTTACTTGCAGACTTCATAATTGTCATCTAAATAGCAGAATGTGGATACTGACAAGGCCTTAAATGCCTGTATTTCAAATGCCATTAATTCCAATAAAGCACTCTTTGGAAATTCCTTATTAAAAGAAAGAAGGGGGGGAAAAAAACTGCATTTCCAGTTATTGTTACATTAATTATCATGCATACATGGGGTTCTACTGAAGAATGACAAAATGTGCAATATTCATTCCAGCTGTACACACCGCAGTATAGAAAACCTATTTTACACTTTTTGGGTATGATTTAAAATAAATAAAAAACACCTGTGTATTTAACCATAATGACTACCATTAGTTTAAAAATGAATTATAAAAGAAAAGGGATATTTTCTCTTTGTTGTTGGGGGAAAAAAAAAAAACGCTTTGTACATATTTGCAACAAGAGAAAAGGAAACTTGAACTCGGTTCAGCTTCAGCGTTTGTTGTGCTTTTTATTGTCTGCCTTTATTTTTTAAACTCTTGAATGCCGTTTGCATTGGTATTCTGAAATTATGACATTCTTAATGTGGGAACATATTGGCAAAACTGCACAGGTGTAACAATATTCAAATGGCAATTGTACTGCACAAGTCAGTGATTGTAAAGTATTATGTAACAAGCAATGTTTGTCTCCTATTTTTTGATACCTCTTAAACTTATGTCTTTTAGAAAGACAAACGCCTCTGTATGCTTTTTTGTATTTCTACCGAGTGATTGTAAATATTTGTTATATTTTTGGTTAAGAGAATGTTTATTATCCAGTCTACTATGTTGTTGGAAACAATAAACAATCATGACTATTACAGTACCCTCTTACTGCTTTCTTTTTGGTGTTCAATTCCTCTCTATACTGTACATGTGATGGACAAGTACAAATTGCATCACAAATTCATTGTGCTCCTTTACTGCATGGACAATGGTGTGCAACAGATATGTGATCCAAAGAAAAGAAGAAACCAGCGCTACAAAAAATGCTATATAAAACATGACAGGGCTATACACAATAAGGCCATTGCATAAAGGAGTTTGCCTTTAAAAATATATGTATATATTTCCACCGCAGGTGGGAAGCAGGATGTTCCCAGAGCTGAACCGAGTATCCGTTCCCCTTACTCTATTCACCTGAAGATAAAACTTCAGTCCTTCTGCATGAGGATGGTATGCAACAAACAGTCAAATTATCAGGTCCCAGGTGCTCACAGTCTCTTCTGTGGGGACGGGGAAATGTTAACGGGCTCTGTGTGAGAGCTGAAACTACTGCTCTCTGCTTCGACAGCAACTGGCTGAGGGCTCAGGTTTGGATGTGACCCGTAAATATTTAAGGTTAAAATATAAAGAAAGAGCAGAGAAGATGGAGATAGTGAGCAGGACATGAAGAAAAATCACAATGGCACACCAATAATAGAGCCCTGTACGTCATACTGTAATAGTGCTGTTTGCTTGCTTCGTGTGCCCCAGTGACACTGCTTATTATTAGTTTGACCCAGGACTCTGTTCTACTCAAATGATCTCTTGAAGACCATGGCAAAATTACATCACCCAGATTGTGTGTGTAAATACAGTTCATAGATACAGTACCTTCATTAATCCTGATTGTATTCACAAATTATTCACTGGGGATTGCTTTAGCTCCTGGAAATATATATATATATATATATATATATATATATATATATATATATATATATATATATATATTAGTTTCAGCTCTCACACAGAGCCCGTTAACATTTCCCCGTCCCCACAGAAGAGACTGTGTTTGACTTGGTCCAGAAATCTTCTGCCGGGGATGCACTATTCAGTTTTTTTTTATTACGTGGGACTTGCAGGAAGAGAACTGCAGGCGGAATACAGTCACTGATTAATTTAAATGGGCTACATGTAGAACGACAACAGTGCTCTGGTTCTCGTACATGGGATTAAAGCTGCAATGCAAAAGGACAGCTGGACACAATGGATACACAGGAAGAACAAAAGCGCTTTTTCCCTAAACACAGTCGTCAAAGTGGGATCCGCTGTATTGTGCCCGAATTGGCGATGTCTGCCAAATAGACATCACAGATTTGGACGCGATACAGGGGATCACGCTTTGGTGACTCCAGGGCAAAGTTTCGACATCAGGTAACAAAGTGGCATACAGATTGACCAGTATATTGCAGCTTTGTGGTATTAATGTAGCTTAATTAAAAAAATTAACTTTTTAGATATACAGTACTCCAATAACACCATGTGAAGGTAAAGAATCACATGCTTAACAATACTAGATTTGTTGCATATATTTAATTTCTACTGCTGTTTTAAAGACTTGCTTTACTAATGCTGCATTGCCTTTTTCATGGTGAAATATGTGTAGCACTTTTACCCCCACCCTCTGTGAGATTGGGTCTCTACTGTATGTTTCCTAGTGCTGTGCATACCAGTGAGGCAACAGGAGGGCTCTGAGTTGCTCCACGATTGTTTGGGGAGAATCAGGACACTATTGGGGTTCTTATACTTTGTTGGCAGCGCCTCCAGTCAGCGAGGATCCTGGGTCTGCAGGATGGCCCATGCTGACACCTCTCATCACAAGGCAGTGAATCACACAATCTTAGATGGTTCAATGGATGTTTATTCATTGTCCCGGAACTCTCAGCAGTCCTCATTCCCTGGAAGGTTACCTTAAGGCTTGAGGCCCATCTAGGTTCCCTTTTGGTGCTCCTCCTGTATCCCCTAGTGGGATACAGGGTAGATGTTGTCCACTCCACAAGGGCAGGGAAGAGACACCTGATTTCTGTAAGCGTGCCAGTATATACCGTGGGGGTTGGGCTTGTAACCCTGCCCCATAACAGGGCAGGTCTGATACTGATAGGCATCATGCATTTGCATATGGCCCAACCTGTATACTCCCCCAGGCTGACACCCTCAGGTTGTTGCTAGACCCGCCCTTGGATACAATAAGTGTATCCAAGGCTGCAATAGCACACTAGGCCTTCATGTGGACATAACCCTTCCAATGCCTGTCCCTAGCATGACTTATACTGTTCGGGCCCAAGAGAAGTAATAGGGGCCGGAGGCTATGCTATATATGTATGCACTACAGGAACGTGTGTAAGCTGTACTGTATATTAATACTCCTTATTTCCAGTAAAAGTATCCACAGCTGCTCAGCATTGAGAATAATAAAAAGTAGCGCCAAACTATATCGCAATGCTTGTACCGTTAGTTAACTCTTTGACCCACCGATGCCTCCCTCTAGCCAACAGGTATAAACGCATTTTATTTAAAAAAATAAAATTAATACTATTTATCTATTGAAATAAGATTGTTAGACATGGACATGTTATTGCTCATACAATACCATATAATTACAACACTTGCAAAAAAGAACTATGAATTAGTAGTTGGGATCCATTGTAATTATGCTTAGTGAGCACCAATAAACCTTTTTGGTATTTGTTCTCTAAGCAGAATGTTCAAAGTGGGCATTGATTCCCACTATTGCTTTATTTTGTAGAATGTTTTCAGAAGCATTAAAGTTTCTTCCCCAGTAGACGATGCACTTTTAAAATTGGATCATTCTGTTTTTTGTAGTCTGAATACTTCCCATCTCCAACCACTTTCTATTAGCTATAGCGAGATGACAGTAGCACACCAGAGAATTGGAGCCCTCCATGAATATAATTACTTTAGTGTTAACTGGGTAGTAAATGCCAATTGCACTTCAGCATCGATCTGCCTGGGGCGAGATCATGAGCTTTTAAGAAAATAAATAAATATGTAAGCACAAATGAAGAGTCTTGTTAACAGCTTGGGTGTTATTGTTTCAAATGTTTTTATCATCTAGTTCTACAATGTTAAGTGTGTCCTAGGAGAGATTGAAGTCAAGGTTAAAGTGGAGTAAGACTTTAATTGGCATGCACTATGCACATAGAGCAAATGAAGAAGCTGCACATAAGTGGATGCACGGCTTGTATGTTTGGTTCTGCTAATTACAAATAGATCAAAAAGCTGTTAAACGTATACAGCCGCTCCACGGACAAATGAAAAGGGACCACATACAGTAGGTTCTCTGTCGGTTGTGATACAATTTATTAGAACGTTATGAAAATAATACATAGGTCGTCTTATACAGTACATGAGCTTAGAAAGCCCTGAAGTAATTTTCAACTTTCTGTTATACCAATACAGTTACTGCAACTCTTCATTATTATTTTTTCACCCTAAAGACTATGTTTTCTACACTGTACTTAATTTGCTTACATATTTATTTGTGTGCACCTTAAATGAGTCATTTCCCTTTCTCTAATATAGTGCTATCATTTCAAAGTATAGAATTCTACAATTATAGAATTAGCTCTAGTTATTGAGCTGTGATATGGCCACTTGAATTGCAGTTTTCCTGCAGTCTTGCTGCGATCAGCAGTAGTGGGTCTAGCTTAATGAATAAGACCCAATGAGTCTCTGACCGAAACAGCTTACAATATAGTTCCAAGGTCCGGAGCTGGCACTGGGCTTTTTATTGGCTTCTTTTATTGCAAACCACATGGCCTCTCCTCCCAGCACTTGCTTAGGCATCACTTGGAAAGTATCAGCAGCTGAGATGCAGTGTGAATCCTCTAACTGCAGTACCTTTCTGAAATAGACCATTCAGCACAAATACTCAATGAATACAAGTCCACAATACAATGGTTTTTGCTATGAATTTGATTTTTAATGTTTGTCTATATTTGTATTTAGGGAAAAGAACTGCGAGTCTGAAAAAGACATGTACAATATAAAAAACAATCTATATGAAGAAATGTCATATTGGATTAATTTAAAAGTAGCATAAAATGCAACACATCTATATTTCTTTGTGACCAATGCTGCACTACATGGAACATCACACTGAGGCATCACATTAACCACAGAGGTGATCCTGCCTTAAAGTCCAGAGTCAACCTTCTCTGTACACAGCTAATGCTCTTCCAAACATTAACAAAATGTGGTATGCTGCACACCAATTAGAAAAAAGTATACATACAGTACAGTTTACCGTGCTGCTGTTTCAAGGAGTACCTGTCAGTCATCCAGGTCTAAGCAAAAGAAAGTGGATCTAACGCACTACGGATTTGATGATAAAGTAAATTTAGTAAAATAAAATAAATTTTACTTGATCATCAAATCCGTAGTGCGTTAGATCCACTTTCTTTTGCTTCCAAACCTTAAACATCAACAAAAACCCCTGCAGTGTGGGAATAGATACTTATAGATTATGTATTTAGATCAGAGTACAGCAGGGGTAAAAAAAAACATATTCAACATTAAAGGCAATGTTAGTTAGATTTGTTTTCTCCCAGGACAGTGTATGGTATAACATTGATGATGATCTTTATACATTTCCATCCTCCCCTCAGAATTCCTTCCTGCAGGCCAATATTTGATGGGTTGTAGCTTATTTCTGACATGGTGCACTTAGGCTCAATAGAGTTTGGGACAATTAGAGTAGGCTTATGGCAATACAATGTGTGTTGAACGGTGGGGTTCTTTGGGATCAGACACCTTCCAGCTATTTTTTAAGTTTATTCCAATGGGTAGCAGCAAATGATGAATAGCACAGCCAGGAACATCCAACTTCTAACTTGAATGAAGAAGGAAAACAGCGAGCAACTCCAAAATAGCAATGAGGTCAGGTTAATTGCAGGCTAAAAGACAATAACAGGACCACACGAACGCACCTACGCGTTTCGTGCAACAGCTGCTACCCATTGTTTGCTGCTACCCATTGTAATCTACTAACTGGATGTACTGCACGCCCCTGAAGTCTGGAGTGTTCCCAGAAGTACACAGGTAAAGGGCCGCAGTGCTCTGTATATATATATATATATGTATTCCTGTGCAACATTATTATTTGATTCACTTTTATTTGGTTGGGTGTATATTTATGTGTCAAATCTGTGGTTGTCAAGTGGACACCACTAGACACATATCCCTCCATATTGTGAGTTTATTCATTTTTCCTGGACATTCCATTGTCATCTGGATTATTATGCTCAATATGCTATAGATGGAACCCTTTCTAATTTTGGAGCATCACATTCTATCTCATTTTTTTAAGTTTACCCTTGTAACGTTACACTGAGGCAACATCTTACCAATATGTCATACAAAAGGTCTTAAGGAGTCATGTTAAAATAACGGCACATGTTCTGTGTACAGTTGATTATTCCAAGGGTGTCACGCATTTTGTAGCATTAGCATGGAAATAAAACTAGATATAAAATAGTCCAACTATGCACCGTATATAGCTATGATAACTCATCACTAAAGGTTTCTTCTACAGCAGTGATGCCTAACGGGGTTTGGGAACTGTCTCCAAGGGGTTCACAAACAAAAATGTAATGGCGGATTCCCAGGCCGTATAGGGAGTTCCTGAGCCTGTGGAAGACTGCACACTTAGTAAGGCCCCAAACTGCACCTTAGTGTGGAAGGTAAACCTGTCAATTACAGCAGGAGCATCCAAAGTCGTTCCCCACAATGCTTTGCATGCACAGTAGCAAGGCATTGTGGGGAGTAACTTTGGAAGTTCCCGCAGTAACTGACAGCTATATAACCCATGTGGTCTGCACACACTGAGGGTCCAGTTTGGGGCCTTATTAAGAGTGTGTTCCCCACACAAGCTCAGGAAAATATCCTGCCTGCGATTGGTCAAAGTTTGTTAGCAATAGTCTGATGGGTAGGGAATACAATTTATTAAATAGGGGTTCACTGAACAAATATTTTCTAGCAGGGGAGCACAATGTAAGAAAGTTTGGGAACCACTCTCATACAGGAAACTTTTGCAAAACACAACCTTGTGTTCAACTGAGAAGAAAATACATGACATATCCACCAGAGAGCGACGTTTATCAACATGCAGCAACAGTCTACCAGGCTTGGTACTGTACTTTGGATACATATCATGAGACTAGACTACAGAGAAAAACTATGCTTACTGATATGAAAACAAATATTACCATTGTTTGGTTATGACATTGCTGTTTTATTTCCACATTATATACAGATCTATAAATGTTTCTCTAAGACAAGCTAATTCCCTTAAGCTATCTTTTATTTGTCTTAACATAACAGTGACTATATAGCAACAATGTCTATATAGCATACCTCTTTTTAGAAGTTTGTGGTAGGTTTTTTGTTGTACTGGGATATAAAATCACTTTCAGGTCAGTTTTATGTGACATATCAAATCTGAAAAAACAGCTAACTTAAGTTGTCTTACAAAAACATGGCACTCTGCGCTAAGACTTATTTTAAACCTGTCGTATTTTAAATCAGTCCAATTACATGTACTGTATACCTTTAATACATACGGCATAAGCATATGTAATGTCTGTTAAAAACGAGTGCCGTATACTTAGCAAGAATCTCCTATTCACCTATGTGAAATAGTTCTTTCTTAATATCTTACTATATTATATCAGTGTTGACCAGTAAATGGGAATATGCTCCCCTATGCACAGAAACAGCATGCTAAGGGTTAACATCTGGGATTGCTTGCAATGTGTTTCGTCGGTCCCGCCCGCTCCAATTCTTATTGCCCTGGACTATAGGACTTGCATATAGCACAGCTGAATTCATTCAGAACCTCTTCAGGCAGATTTTGCATCACCCCAAAAGCGGCAGACAAAGGGTGTCAGCCAGTGGCATATCTAGACATGGGCTGACCCCGTTCAAGAAAAATGTCAGGGCCCCATTAATATGGACTGTAATACTGTAATTTTTTTCTCTCCCTCCCCCATCCTTTCCCTGATCCTCTCATCATCCCCCCTTATCTCCCACTTATCATCTCTTCCCCACCTCCTCCTCACATCATCAGCTCTCCCCCTCATCATCATCATCACCATCCTCATCATCAGCTCCACCCCAGTTCTCTCTCCCCCTCAGCTCTTTCTCTCCCCTCAGTTCCCAGTCCTCCCCCTCAGCTCTCTCTCTCCCACCTTATATGTACCACCTTATTTTATTTGAATACCATTAAAATTAAGTTTAAATTAATTCATACTCATCCTCCCTACCTACAGAAGGGGTCTCTGAGTGCTCTATTAGCCAGGTTCTTGTTCCTAGGTTTACTATATATCCATATATACCGGTAGTAGCATCAGACCCCATACCAGCACTATTCACCTATGTGGCACTAGCTGAGAAGGGATTCTTCCTTCCCATCCCTTCCCCCTCCTTTCCCAATAAGTTTAACTCTCTCCCCCACCCTCAGCTCTCTTCCCCTCCCTCTCTCTCCCTCTCCCAGCTCTCTCTCCCCAAGCTCTCGCTCCCCCTCAGCTCTCTCTCTACCCAAGCTCTCTCTCCCCCTCCACTCTCTCTCCCCCTCCGCTCTCTCTCCCCTCAGCTCATTCTCTCTCCCCTGCTCATTCTCTCTCCCCCAGCTCTCTCTCCCCAGCTATCTCTCCCACTCAGCTCTCCCTCCCCCTTTACTCTCACTCCCCTTCAGCTCTTTCTCTATCCCTCTCACCCCCTCAGCTCTCCCCCCTCAGCTCTCTCTCCCCCTCAGCTCTCTCACTCTCTCCGTTGCCTACCTTTGGCGGGTGGAGATGATCGGAGGAGTAGCCGGCAGAGGAGCTGTGGCAGCAGACACCAGAAGGAAGAAAGACTTCCGGGTCCGACTGCTAGAGGGCGCTCCTCTCCTGCCTTGCTGATTCCTCTACCGGCTTGTTGTTACTTTAACACGGGGGGGGCCACCGCTGCATACCATCTCCCCCCACCTGTCTCTATGTGGGGGGGGGGTAGAGTGCCCCCCCCCCCAAGAGCACAGGCCCCTGGGCTTTGCCCGGGCTGCCTGGGCTATACCTGCGCCACTGATGTCAGCCTTATCCTGCCTTTCGCTCAGTTACAGCTGCCCCATTACAATTCCAAAACACACCAGCCTTCTCATCCCACTGTACCCTATGTTTCCACTTACCCTTCCTTATAGATTGTAAGCTCCTTGGGGCAGAGTTCGCCTTACCTACTATAAGAATGTATGTTAATGTTTGATATTTTATTGTCATTCGTCCTCCAACCCTATTGTGCTACAGATTATGTTGGCGCATTATCAATAAATAATATCAGGCCTGATATTCATCATAATGGTCATTAGGAGTTATCAGATATGGCCCTAACAAAATCAGCATGTACTGCACACTCCATGGACTGTGTTTGTGCTTTTGGAATATGGAAAGCTATGATATGTACTGTATTGTATCTTAAGCTAGGACACAAGCAGTAGAAATGTAAGACAATGGCCAGGAGTCATTAAAGGGCTGTCACAGACAAATCAGCGATACCTGCCATTAAGGTCAATTACAGATTTCGTCCACTCGGGCGTGGACCGCGCTTTTATTACCCTGTGTTATTCCTTCTTGCTAAATCAACAGGACCTCTGTAGCTGGAACAGCAGGAGCAGGCAAAGATTGTTGGGGTAACGGGTTTAGGTCGGTGGTAAGCAGCAAGTCGGATCGTCGTGGGCAAGCAGGGGGCAAGCAGGGGTCGGCGGCAGGCAGCAAGCAGGATCATCGTGGGCAAGCAGGGGTCGGTGGCAGGCAGCAAGCAGAATCGTCGTGGCACACGCAGAGGTTCAGCAACAGGAAGACGGGAGCAGGAACCGGGCAGGGGAGCAGGGACTGAGACCAGGGATCAGGGAACAAACAGGGACAAGCCAGATAACCAGTCAGAGCCTTTAATGGAACAGAACTCCAACACGGAACAGAACAGAACAGGTACAGGAACAGAAGCTGCAGCACGGGCATAGGCATGGAGTCTAACTCAAAACAAAGGCAAGGTACTAACAGGAAGCGGAAACTATAAGGACAGAGATAGGAGCAACAAGAGGACAGACAGACAGACAGACAGACAGAGGAACCCCAGAGCAGACAGAAAGCAGCAGCACACCCGGTGGACAAGGAAAGGAACTGTGGCTAGGCAGGATGTCTAGGAGACCCTGACAGTTCCTTCCCCCTCCTCTCTGCTTCTATCTAAACCACCTCCTTCCACTCTTGACTCCGGGTTACAGAGTTGAAAGTTTCTAAGATAATCTTCTCTTCTCTCTCTACCACATGCCCTCTCAATCCCATCCCCTCATATGTTATCTGATCTCTTACTTCTGTCTTTGTCCCCACTCCCTCTCACATCTTCATTTCCTTCCGGACCTCTGGCATTTCCCCCTCTTCCTTTAAGCATGTGGTGGTCACACCTATTCACAAAAACAGAAAAAGGGTAGATAGAGCGATGCTCATATTCTGTGTGTGCACACAAATGTCTTCCAATATAAGCACATAAGTCCAGAAAAGGAACACTGTATGAATCCTTAGGCTGATATAAATAGCTTCATCATAAACAGGGAGGCAAAAATAAAGACCTAGCGGTCAGTCTGCATGACTACCGCATATATGGTCAGTATTGCACATCCCATAAAATTAGCATAGAGACCCCATGGATATAACAGGTAATAAAATAAGGGCTTTGATGCCCATTACCTGTCCTGGGGATGAGCTGGAATCCAAGATGCCAAAGCCAAATGAAGGTTCCTCAGCGTGCACTCCTGGTGAAGTAGTACCATAGAGATGATGGAGAGCAAAGGATGCACTGCAAACTGGATCACTATGAATAAATACGGGGCAAACTCCAGAATAAAATCGATGGTTATTTATTAGTAAGTTCACTCATGGGTGTATACAGCAGCCGCACCAACGCGTTCACAAAAACAACCTAGACCCGACGTGCTTTACTAACTACCATCCTGTATCCCTCCTGCCATTTGCCTCCAAATTGCTAGAACGTTGCATGTTCTCCCGTATGAGCAACTTTCTTAATTCCCATGCCCTCCTGGACCCTTTACAATCTGGCCTTTGTACAGCTCACTCATTAGAGTCTGTGCTTACTAAAGTAGCCAATGAAGCCAATGATCTACAAGAAGCTAAATCCCAAAGTCACTTTTCTCTACTAATCTTACTCAATCTCTCTTCTGCTTTTGATACGGTTGATCACTCTCTTCTCCTGCATATTTTAAACTCTCTTGGTATCCGCAACAAAGCCTTATCATTGTTCTCATCTTACCTCTCTCATCACACATATTCTGTCTCTGTTGCTAGCATGTCTTCGCTTTAAACTTAGTATGTCTAAAACTGTGCTCCTCCTATTGCGCCCTAAATCTGGCCTAATTTGCCATCACTGCAAATAGTACTACATCTATCCTGTCGTCAAAGCATGTTTCCTAGGAGTGACTTTTGACTCTTCCCTTTCCTTTTCGCTTTACATTCATGGCATGGCCAAAATTTGTTGCTTCTTCCTTTGTAACATTGCCAAGATCTGCCCTTTCCTGTCAATTTTCTGCTAAAACGTGAATGTATGTCCTTATCCTCTCTGGGCTGTATGTAACACACTGCTAACAGACCCCCCTACCTCACAACTTTCTCCTCTGCAATGAATCCAAAATTTGGCTGCTGGAATGATTTCACTTTCTCCCAAAACAGTCTCTGCTCATTTCCTCCTTAAATCCCTTTCCTGGCTTCCCATTACATTTTGAATCACTTATAAAGTTCTCCTCTTTACCTTTAAGGCTCTCAACTCATCTGCTCCTTCCTACATATCTGCTTTGATCTCTCGCTATGCCCCTGCTCGTCTCCTGCGCGCTCCACCTATAACTGTCTGTTTCTCACCTATTTTATCTCTACAGCTCTCTCTTGCCTTAGACCCTTTTCCCTTATTGCACCTTATCTATGGAATTCTCTCACACTCAGCCAGTTAAGCAGCTCATGTCCAATGCCCTAGGGATAGTAAAAAAAAAAAAAAAAACCCATCCATTTAAACTTACTAAAGACATGTTATATCTACTGTAATAATAACTTTTCAAGGAGGCCTGTGCCAATCCAAGCAGTGTGAAAGCTTGGCAACAAAAACGTCTTTTGGCTGTAAAACACTGTAAAAATTAGCACAAGATTTATTAAGTATAAAACCCTTGTTGCTTACAGTAGGGATTTTTCACTAGGGATTAAATAGCCCTTATTGATGGATAGAGGTGTAAAAAAAAAGGGGTGGTTGAATTATTCTAAAACTATATCTGTCATTGACTTTAATTATGTCAAAAAGGCTCAAACTACAAATTTCTATCCAACCATTTGTTATCTTAAAATAAGAATACAAATGGACAAATATATCTAGTTCAGTTAAAGTAATGTGAAATAATATACTGTAGTTTAGTACTAATGTTGGAAATGTTACTAACAGAAGAATCACTGCATTGCACACAATGAAATGATTGAATCCCTCATCTTAATGCTCATAGGAGCACATGAATCAAAATGTTGGTACAGGTTATCACACCCATTCTTGTATTAACTTTCATTCGTCAATGGGCGGTAACACCAGAGCGGGTGTGAGCGGGTAACACCAGAGCGGCACTTGATGCATGCGCTTTAAAAAAAGAGATAAATGATGTGATGTATAGTAAATCTATATATAATACTGCATAGATACTTTCATATTTTATTTTAAAGTAGCCTAATCTATAGTCTCCATAAAATTATACAATATGGCAACTCTACTATTGCTTGTAGTATTGCAATGAATGCAATCAACCTTTTTGAAGTGAAACTTCCTTAGTGGCACCTCATTCGTGATGGGGCAAAAAAGAATTGTGGAGACAGAAATGAAACGGATGTGACGTCAGTGCTGGCAGTTGAGGCCGGGCTGTGTTCTGGCTCAGCCCGACCCCAACACTGACATCACACCCGCTCCACAAATCAGATGCGGCGGCGGCGGCGGCGATAGCCGCCGGCGCCGCTCCTAATCGCCCCCCCGCCCCCCTGAGTCCCACCCCCCTCCACACATTGTGACATATGCGGCGGCGATAGCCGCTGCTCCTAACGGCCGCTGCCATGCCGCGCATGCGCAGTTGTGACGGCGCCGCTGATTCCCCGCCCGTTCCCCGCCCATTGATATGCTGCGCATGCCCGGTAGTCATGGCGACGCTCGAGACGCCATGACTCTCCTCACAGGGACACTGAAGCCCACACTGCTCCCCGGGGCTCTATGCAGGCACTGATCTCCTGCGGCCTCTCCTCCCGGTGCATGCCCCGGCCGAGGCATAGAACTGCTCCGGTAACGGGGGGGGAGGAGGGGGGTGATGAGTGCGCTGCGTCCCCCACGTCCCCCACAGCACCATCAGAAGCCTCCGAGTCGGCTCCAGCTAACGATGACGCGCTTCTCCCTCTCCCCCCGCCGACACTGCCTCCATCTCCTCTGTGCCGCGATCTGGTAGGAATGGGGGGGGGTGGGGGGGCGGACTGCTGAAAGGGTCTGGGTGCAGGGAAAGGACAAGTGTGCTGGGGGGAGGACAAGTGTGCTGGGGAGAGTCAGGAGAGAGGGGGGCAGGACACACACACACACACACATACATACACACTGACACATACACACATACTGACTCACATACACACACTGACTCACATACACACACACACACACACACACATACACACTGACTGACACACACACACACACTGACACACACCCCCACACACTGACTGACCCCCCCCACACACACTGACTGACCCCACCCACCCCCCCCACACACTGACTGACCCACCCCACACACTGACTGACCCCCCCCACACACACTGACTGACCCCACCCACCCCCCCCACACACTGACTGACCCACCCCCCCCCCACACACACACTGACTGACCCACCCCCCCCCCACACACACTGACTGACCCACCCACCCCCCCACACACACACACTGACTGACCCACCCACCCCCCCCACACACTGACTGACCCCCCCACACACACTGACTGACCCCCCCACACACTGACTGACCCCCCCCACCACACACTGACTGACCCCCCCCACACACTGACTGACCCACCCACACCCCCCCCACACACTGACTGACCCACCCACCCCCCCCACACACTGACTGAAACCACCCACCCCCCCACACACTGACTGACCCCCCCCACACACACTGACTGACCCACCCCCCCACACACACTGACTGACCCACACCCCCCCACACACTGACTGACCCCCCCACAACTCCCCCCACACACTGACTGACCCACCCACCCCCACACACTGACTGACCCACCCACCCCCACACACTGACTGACCCACCCACACACCCCCCCCACACACTGACTGACCCACCCACACCCCCCCCCACACTGACTGACCCACACCCCCCCACTGACTGACCTCCCCGCACACTGTCTGACTGACCCCCGCACACTGACTGACTGACCCACCCACCCACACCTCCCCGCACACTGACTGACTGACCCACCCACACCTCCCCGCACACTGACTGACTGACCCACCCACACCTCCCCGCACACTGACTGACTGACCCACCCACACCTCCCCGCACACTGACTGACTGACCCACCCACACCTCCCCGCACACTGACTGACTGACCCACCCCTCCCCGCACACTGACTGACTCACCCACACCTCCCCGCACACTGACTGACTCACCCACACCTCCCCACACACTGACTGACTGACCCACTCCTCCCCGCACACTGACTGACTCACCCACCCCTCCCCACACACTGACTGACTCACCCACACCCCCCCGCACACTCTGACCCACCCCCGCACACTCTGACCCACCCACACCCCCCCACACACTGACTGACACACACACTGACTGACACACACACTGACTTACACATACACACTGACACAAATACACATACACACTGACTGACATACACACACACACACACACTGACTGACTGACTGACTGACGTACACACACACTGACACACATACACACAAGGAATTCACACTTAGTGCAAATAGCTAATACAGGGGTGTGTGCCGAACACGCGCATTCTAAGTCAAATTTATTTGCGTTTTGTAACTGAAATTGTATTTTGATTTTTAATTAAAACATCACCAACACAAATACAATTTCTGTGATAAAAGTCAAAGAAGTTTCACTTACTATGCGCGTGCTCAGCACACACAGCTTTTTTTACTCAACATAATTACATTCATTTTATGCTTAGTCTGCGATAAACCGTTATTAACCGGTCTATATGCTAATAACATTGCTTTCCTAATTATACATAAACTACTGTGTTTTAGAGGGTATTGATAACAGAAAATCTCAACAATATTTGAAACTGTTTTTTGTCTTGCAATTCATATCCATATTATATGTATGTAGACATATCAATTTCATAAAAAAAACTCCATTATGGAATGTATCTCTAATTATATACTTCTCTTAGTGATGTTTAACAACTAATGTTCCTGTAGTATCCCACGATAAATAGGCACTTACTGTGGTCGCTTTGTGCATGTGATTTTGTGTTGTATTTATTACTTTACCTGGAACTGAATGGTAATAAAAGCTCAACACTGCCTGCTAGTGGTAGAATTGTGTATAAACCATTTTCGTTGTTCAGATATACAGTAGGTTCACGTTACTTAAAGCAGCAATCCCATACACAAAAAAAAGGACATGACACAAACTGTTACTTTATATTGGGGCGATCTAATTATTGTTTGTCATATTTTCAAAATGCTTTATTTTTATTTTTGCTGTTTTCACCTGTTTATTATTTCAGAAGTATCACCTGTTACAATGAATGGCAACCGCTATTATCCCAATATGTGTGAATGGCAGCGACAATTTTATTTTCCTACTGAGGACAACGTTTATCAAATTATATTTCCAACAACAGTACTACAGCACCATGTAATAAGGGTGAGATAGCTAAATACAGCAGGAAAAGAGCCTATGGCACAATTAAAGAAAATATGTTTTATTGGGGGGCGTGTAGACTGGAATTTGTACTTTAATGAGAATGTAACATTTTAGCTGTACAATTTACAATAAATGCCACTGGATTACTAAACACTTCTCAAAATACAACATTGTTTGCAACTCCATAATTAGGAAAAAAAGGGATTTAAGTAGAAAAACACTCCCAAATCCTTTTCAAATGAGAGCTTAACTGAATTAATATTATCTCTCCTAATATTATGTTTCAGAGTAAATGAATGTGTTTTTCTAGCTTTTCAACAAACAAAACCCAGGCTTCTCTTTATACGTCATCTGGAAAGTGAGATTAATCTCCCAAATACCAAAAGGGAATTGGGTAAATATTAGATTATTCAAGGACAGTTTTTTTTTATTGCCCATATGATATATTTCAAAAGGCCCACTCCCTGGAGCATTAATTATAATTACTCTGGGGGCCCTGAGAGGATTAATCTGCCACATTTTGTCACCAAACCCAATTGTAAATGATGTTATTTGTTTGTGTATTTATAGCACTTGGATTATTTGCAGTTCTATGTTTGATATGCATTCTGTATATACAAAGGCAAAAGAAAATAACTTTTATAAAAATATTTTACTGGAAATAGAGAGGATGAGGGGGGGATGAGATGATAAGAGGAGGGGGATGAGAGAGGATAAGGGAAGGGGGAATGAGAGAGGATATGGAGAGGATGATGAGAGAGGATAAGGGGACGTGGGGGTGAGAGGTGGGGGGAGAGTGAGGTTGAGGGGAGAGGGGGTGAGAGGATGAAGGGGAGGGGGAGGGGACGAGTGGAATGTGTGTAAGAGAGGGTGAGGGGAGGGGGCTAAGAGGATGAGGGGAGGGGGGTGAGAGAATGAAGGGAGGGGGTGAGAGGATGAGGGGAGGGGGGGTGAGAGGATGAGGGGAGGGGGGGTGAGAGGATGAGGGGAGGGGGGGTGAGAGGGGGAGGGGGGGTGAGGGGAGGGGGGGGAGAGGATGTGGGGAAGGGGGTGAGAGAATGAGGGGAGGTAGGTGAGAGGATGAGGGGAGGGGGTGAGAGGATAAGGGGAGGGGGGTGAGAGGATGAGGGGGGGTGAGAGGACGAGGGGAGGGGGGGTGAGAGGATGAGAGGAATGGGGTGAGAGGATGAGGGAGGAGGGATGAGAGGGTGAGGGGAAGGGGGGTGAGAGGATGAGGGGAGGGGGGTGAGAGGATGAGGGAAGGGGGGTGAGAGGATGAGGGAAGGGGGGTGAGAGGATGAGGTGAGGGGGGGTGAGAGGATGGGAGGAAGGGGGGTAAGAGGATGAGAGGAGGCGGGATGAGAGGCTGAGGGGAAGGGGGTGAGAGGATGAGGGGAGGGGGGGTGAGAGGATGAGGGGAGGGGGGGTGAGAGGATGAGGGGGAGGGGGGTGAGAGGATGAGGGGAGGGGGGGTGAGATGATGTGGGGAAGGGGGGTGAGAGGATGAGGGGAGGGGGGGTGAGATGATGTGGGGAAGGGGGGTGAGAGGATGAGGGGTGGAGGGTGTCATATTCTCTAGCCTGCTGTTCCCATGCTTGGCCACCGGGACTGCTGCCACTCTCAATGTCTGGTTCTAGCCTGCAGTACCTATATTTGCCCACCGGGAGTGCTGCTGCTAAACTAAGGAACATTCCAGACTCTGATACCTGACACCTCTGCACCTGTGCTCCACCTCTCAGCCTGCCTATATAAACCTCCCTTTCCTGTTCCTCTTTGCCTGTTTATACTGGTTCCTTAGCTTCTGCAAGGTTCCTGTGTTTACTGCTGTGCTAGCTATAGCTATCATCCTGTTCCAGTTTCCTCGTTGCCGACCTCTGCTTGTTTCCTGACCTCGCTACCTGCCGCCTGCCTCGGACCCCTGCTTGTTTCCTGACTTCGCTCCCTGCTGTTCCTGCCACTGGGATCCACTTCAGCCGAAGTCCAATCCTTGACAGAATAAACAGGACCTACCATGGATTCCGCCGGAACAGACCTAGCCCAGGCTCGGACACTGCAGGACTTACAACGTATCATAGTTGGTTTCCAAGAACAACAAGGACACCTTATCAAACGTCTTGGTCACGTGGAAGAACAGGATACCCTCCAGAAAGAACAGGATGCCCGCCAGGTAGAACGTGATGCCCGCTGGGAAGAATGTGTCGTCCACGCGGAAGGATGTGCCCTCCGCTCAGAGGAACGAGCTGCCGCCGCAGAAGCTGAAAACCGTGAACTACGTGCAGCTTTAATCACCGCATCTGTTCAAAAGACCCTGACTGTGCAAACCGCGCCCCGTGTAACCCTTCCGGAAAAATTTGGAGGAAAAAGACAATCTTTTCGGGATTTCCTTAATCAATGCAGACATGTGTTCAAGCTTCAGCCTACCATCTATAATACCAACGAAGCCAAGGTTGGACTGATCATAACCCTGCTCAAGGATGAGGCCCTTGCTTGGGTCTCCCCTATGTTAGAACAGGATAGCCCACTACTAAGGGACCTGGAGGAGTTCATCGATGCCATGAGTCTTATTTTTGATGACCCAAATCGTAGTGCAACCGCTGAGGCAACTCTAAACAATCTTCATCAAGGAAGACGCTCGGCAGCTGAGTACGCCGCTGAATTCCGCAGATGAGTTAACGATACTGAGTGGAATGAGGCCGCGCAGAAATATCATTTTCGGCAGGGTCTCTCGGAGCAAGTTAAAGACGAACTAGCCCGGGTGGAGACCCCAGAGAGATTTCAGGACTTTGTCCGTTTATGCATCCAAATTGATCGCAGGCTTACGGAAAGACGATTGGAGAGACAGGGGTTCATGCCAAGCAACCCCGGGTTTAGAGATGTCAGTACCCCAAGACGTTCCAGGGAGACTGAGGAGGAGCCGATGCAAGTAAATACACTGCGGGGACCCATCTCAACCGGGGAAAGGAATAGACGCCGAACAGAAGATCTCTGTTTATATTGCGGAGACGATGGGCACTATCTCGCTGATTGCCCAAACAAGTCCAGGCAGTCTTCTTTCCAGAGCACTAGAAGAAATCAGCTGCACGCTATTTCAAAAACTGTTCTCTCTGCTTCTCAAAGGAAAGATAACCCTAGTTCGCTACACCCTCACCTCCTGGTTCCTATTATAATCGAGGAAGGAACACATCGTTTTTTAACCACAGTAATGGTCGACTCAGGGGCGGCAGGGAATTTTATGGACATAGAATTCGCCAAGAACAATTCGGTATCATTTGTAGCCAAGGAATCGCCAGAAAGGATGGAAGTCATTGACGGTTCTCCCTTGAGCTCTGGACCTGTTACCCATGAAACCAGTAACTTAACACTAATCATGGAGCCCAATCACCAGGAGAAGATTTCATTTGGTCTCATTCCATCACCTTTGTTTCCAGTGATTCTGGGAATTCCATGGCTCATGATCCATAACCCACTAATCGACTGGAGGACCAAGACACTCACGTTTCCCTCGGAGCACTGTCAGCTAGCCTGTCTACCTAAAACTCCTATACCAGAGTGTGTAGGAATACATAAGATTTCCTCGTCTCAAGAAAATCTTCTGCCGGCTCCTTACTCTGAGTTTTTAGATGTGTGTGACAAGAAGAACGCGGATACGCTTCCCCCACATCGCTCTTATGACTGTCCCATTGAATTATTACCGGGTGCTGCTATTCCGTTTGGAAGAATTTATTCCCTCTCAGAACCGGAATTGAAGGTCCTCAATGACTACCTACAGGAGAACCTATCAAAGGGTTTTATCCGACCCTCTACTTCTCCAGCAGGCGCTGCGCTCTTCTTTGTGGGAAAGAAAGACGGTTCTCTGCGCCCCTGCATTGACTATCGGGAACTAAATAAGATAACGTTGAAGAACAGGTACCCATTACCTCTGATTCCTGAACTATTAGAAAGAATTCGGTCAGCCAAAATCTTTACCAAATTAGATCTCAGAGGAGCGTATAATTTGGTCCGCATTCGACCCGGTGACGAATGGAAAACAGCCTTCCGAACCCGTTATGGGCACTATGAATATTTGGTGATACCTTTCGGACTCTGTAATGCCCCTGCTACCTTCCAGCATTTAATCAATGATGTCCTCCGAGAGTTATTGGACCAATTCGTAGTGGCATACCTGGACGACATCTTAGTATTCTCAGATAACATCATGGATCACCAGAGACATGTCCGAATTGTCCTTGAGCGTCTCCGTAAGTACAAATTATACATCAAGTTAGAAAATTGCGAATTCGAAAAAACCAGCATGCAATTTCTCGGTTACATCACCCCTGCCGAGGGTTTGCGTATGGACCCAGGCAAGATTCAAGCCGTGGTGGAATGGCCAATCCCTCGGAATGAAAAGGACATTCAGAGATTTGTGGGTTTTGCCAATTTCTATAGACGTTTTATTAAAAATTTCTCTGGCATTATTGCCCCAATCACCCAACTCACACGGAAGGAATTCCCCTTCAAATGGTCTCCTAAAGCGGATGCGGCATTCGAACAATTGAAGTCACTCTTCACATCTGCCCCTATCCTCATCCATCCAAATCCAGAATTACCATTCATCTTGGAAGTGGATGCATCTGACTCCGCTGTTGGGGCCATTCTGTCACAAAGAATTGGACCCAAGATGCTCCTTCATCCATGTGCCTTTTATTCATACCAAATGTCAACAGCTGAACGAAATTATGACATTGGAAACAAAGAACTCTTGGCTATAAAAGCTGCATTCTCTGAGTGGAGACATCTACTGGAGGGGGCCAATCACCCAATTACGGTCTTTACGGATCACAGGAACTTAGAATTCATTCGATCCGCAAAGAGACTGTCTGCGCGACAAGCCAGGTGGGCTCTCTTCTTTGCAAGATTTCAGTTCCACTTCTCCTACCGCCCTGGCTCCAAGAATGGAAAAGCCGACGCCTTGTCACGGTCCTTTCCTAATCCTAGTTCAGACAAAGAGCAAGAAGAAACTATTCTTCCAAAAAGAATTTTTTTGGGCATCACATTCTCCGCAGATCTCCTCACACGAATAAAGGGAGCCTACTCAAATGACTCTTTTCTTAAAAACCCTCCTCCGGAAGCAGAACTATATCTATGTGATGGTCTATGGAACTGTAAGGATCGTCTGTTCGTCCCTAAGGAGGTAAAATTAGAGGTGCTCCAATTAATGCACGACTCCCGACCCGCTGGTCACCCAGGTGTCCTCAAGACACAGGAACTGTTGTCTCGCTCTTTTTGGTGGCCTAAATTAGCACAAGATGTTAAAGACTATGTCCTCTCCTGTGAGACTTGTGCTAGGACCAAGACCCCTCGAGCATCACCTGTGGGTTTACTGCAGCCTCTTCCGGTTCCAACTCGTCCTTGGGGGTCCATATCAATGGATTTTATTGTTGACCTGCCACGATCAAGTGGACATAATACCATCCTGGTAGTGGTGGATCGACTTACACAGATGGCTCACTTCATTGCAGCACTGAATCTTCCTTCTGCAGACCAGACAGCCAAGTTGATTGCGAAAGAGGTGTTTCGGCTTCACGGGGCTCCTGATGAGATCATATCCGATAGAGGGGTACAATTCACTTCAAATTTTTGGAGGACCTTCTGTTCCTCTCTAGGAATTCGTTTAAATTTATCGTCTGGCTATCATCCACAATCCAATGGCCAGACAGAAAGGACCAATCAGACTTTGGAACAATACTTACGATGTTTTGTTTGTTATCTCCAGGATGACTGGATTGATTTCCTACCATTAGCTGAGTTTTCATACAACAATTCACATCATTCTTCGACTCAAAGGGGCTCTTCTTTCTCAAATTATGGATTTCATCCAACCTTTATTCCTCGTTTTCCATCTTCGGGCCCCATTCCGGCAGTTACAGAGAAACTGGAGACTCTGCGAGACATCCAGGAGACCCTCAAAGAGACACTTCGTGAGACTCAAGTAAAGTACAAAAGAGCAGCAGACCAACACCGCAGACCCTCCCCAGAATTTCAAGTCGGGGATAAAGTCTGGCTTTCTACAAGAAATCTACGTCTAAAGGTTCCAACCTTTAAATTGGGCCAAAAATACATCGGGACATTTCGCATCTCAGCACTAATAAATCCAGTGTCCTTCAGATTAGAGCTTTCTGAGACCATCAAAATACACCCTGTGTTTCATTCTTCTCTGCTGAAACCTTTCCGTGAGAATCCATTTCCTGGACGGAGACTTCCTCTCTCTGAACCTGTCCTTGTGGATAACGAAGAGGAATTCATTGTGGAGAGAATTTTGGATTCCAGGTTACACTGAGGACCAGCGGAAAGGTCTTGGGAACCCAAAGATTTTGTACATGCTCCGCGACTAGTCAAAGCTTTTCACCGGAGATATCCAGACAAACCTAGCAAGGATCGTCCGGAGAACGCTCTTGGGAGGGGGGAGTAATTTCATATTCTCTAGCCTGCTGTTCCCATGCTTGGCCACCGGGACTGCTGCCACTCTCAATGTCTGGTTCTAGCCTGCAGTACCTATATTTGCTCACCGGGAGTGCTGCTGCTAAACTAAGGAACATTCCAGACTCTGATACCTGACACCTCTGCACCTGTGCTCCACCTCTCAGCCTGCCTATATAAACCTCCCTTTCCTGTTCCTCTTTGCCTGTTTATACTGGTTCCTTAGCTTTTGCAAGGTTCCTGTGTTTACTGCTGTGCTAGCTATTGCTATCATCCTGTTCCAGTTTCCTCGTTGCCGACCTCTGCTTGTTTCCTGACTTCGCTACCTGCCGCCTGCCTCGGACCCCTGCTTGTTTCCTGACTTCGCTCCCTGCTGTTCCTGCCACTGGGATCCACTTCAGCCGAAGTCCAATCCTTGACACAGGGATGGGAGGATGAGGGGAGGAGAGGGGTGAGAGCGTAAGGGGAGGGGGCTGAGGGGTTGAGAGGGGGAGGGTGTCACCCACCTACCCAAGTGTCAGTCACACACCCACCCAGGTGTCAGTCAGTCACTCCCCCACTCACCCAAGTGTCAGTCATTCATCCACCCACCCAAGTGTCAGTCATTCACCCACCCAAGTGTCAGTCAGTTACCCACCCAAGAGTCAATCACCCACCCAAGAGTCACCCATCCACCCCCTCACCCCCACCCACACTCACTCTCTCTGTCACCCACGCTCTCTGTCTCTCTCTCTCTCACTGTCTCTCTCTTTCACCCACACTCTCTCTGTCTTATCTTAACTGCCCTATACTACACCGAAATAACCTATACTGCTTTCTTCCAGATCTGACTCAACCTTCACACGGGAGACATCGGAATCCCCCCTAACCCAGAAGACAGGTAGGGAACACCTCCTCTCCAGTATATAACATTGTGGGAATGAGGGTACCTAGACATTGAAGGACTGCGAATCAGGTAAGATCCCAGGCAGGATTACTGCTTTATAAATTTTGAAGCGGGGGCGTCCTGACACTGGTTAAGGGGTTCAGGAAAGTAGTCATTCAAATCTGGCTTTTTTTCTGATTAGCGAGGAACACGCACGCGCGCGCGCACACACGCACACACACACGCACACGCACACACACAAATAAATGTAATACAATAAATAAAGTGTTATGTAAAAAAACGAATCTTGTTATTAGTTCTTACTAGGAATTCATTCAATTTCTTTTTTAAAGGCTGGGGCTAGGGGCGAGTAGATTTTTTGTTTTGGCGAGTAGATTGTTGGTTGGTTTGTCAAGCACTGCTTATTTGTACTATATTTTTTGTATCTGTATTACCCTGTACTGTGTGTGTACAATGTGTACATTTGTGTGTTGTGTCCCTGTGTGCGTTGTGTCACTGACTGAGTTTCCCCCACCAGCCCTAACTGAGCCTACCTGCTGCGGGACCCCACAGGTACAGGCTGCGGCCCCCCCCCCCCACGTGCAATGCCCGAGGCATCAGGCCCCGGCCCTACCTTCCTGGTTCCTCCTCTGCTGCCGCCCGGTACAGCAGGCTTCAGGCCCCCACGTGCCTTCCCTCCCCCCTCCAAATCCTCCCTCCCAGGCCCTAACAAAGTTGATCATCCAACTCCCCCCCACACGTCTCTCCCCTGGCCCTGCTACACCCTCCCCCAAGCCCATACTGAGTCCCCCCCAGGCTTTTTGTCACATTGGATGTAGCATTGGGTAAATATTAAAATAAACAAATTGCATTGTAATGTTTTTTTTCCATATAAACAATAACAAGAAAACAGTTAAGTAAAAGTTGCGAGCGAATTTTTTTCCCCGTGGTAGGTGTGCTATGGGTTGGGGGGGGGGGGAGGGAAGACCCTGCTCCTTTCATTTGTCCTGGGCCCCATGATTTCTGTTGGTCCTGGTTATATTGCACTGTTATATTCACATTCATTCTGCACCACGAACATCAATTTCTTTAGTTTAGTGTGTTTTGCGATCTGGGTTACCGCAGGTGTTTAGGCTGCATCTGATTTTGCTCACAAAATATCAATTTTATTTGTTTGCGCCTTATTTTGTTCAATATATATATATATATATAAATAAATAAATGTGGCAGGGTTCCCCCTGGGTCCCCTTACCTCCGCTCCGCATCGGGGACCCCCGCGGTGTGTCGGGGAGCTGCGGGGGTGATCACGTCACCGGGGGCTCTCGGTGGCATCTGCTACAGGGCGCCGCCATGTTTTTTGGGCTCGCGTATGCGCCGTGTAGCTCCAGGTGTTGCGGCGGTCATGTTGGGATCGGCACTAGTGTTCGCGCATGCGCAGAATTTCGTGCGACGCGGCGGCCATTACAAGTTTGCACATGCACAGATGAGTGCAGTGACGGCCATTACAGACTCACACATGCGCAGACGAGATTGCGCACGCGGCGCCAATGGTAAAGAGGTTCCGCGGGGACTACAACACCCAGCAGCCACTGGGGCTACTAACCATGTGATGCCACAGCAGCCAATAGGGCTTACAGCTTCCCCTGAGGAAAGAGTTACATTTGGCACGCTGGGGAAGGATAGGCAGTTGGAGCTGGGATGCAGAGAGGGTAGGTTGTATGTACAGGGAGCTGGTGGCCCCTGTACTAGGCCAGATACCCCCTCAGGCCCCAGCTAGGCCCCAACTCACCCCCAGCTTGTGGCTTCTGCAGGGACTCCCCTTAGGATAGGGACAGGGTCCTGTAACACTAGTATAAGTGAGGGCCACAGCAAGGAAGAGTGAATATCCTGGGCACTGTTTCTGAAGGTGAATTATCCTCTGGATATTTACCATAAAGACGAGAGTTCCATCTGGGTTGAACTCAGATTGGGACCTGGGTCCCTTTTTAGAGAAATAAGTATATATGTATGGATCTTAGCCATTTTCTTGCTTATTGGGATCCCATACACATATATATGGGTATTCTCTGATTTATCTTGTGAGTACACACTGATTTGGATTCATATATATGATCCATTTATCCAACATTTCCCTGTTTTGTGTGTACTGATTTGCCTTTCCTTTTCTTTTCCTTCCTTGATCCATTTGTTGCTGCTGTAATTGGCACATTTCCAACATTCCACACTATCCGCTTTCTTATTTTCTATCCTTATTTTTCATTCTCAATATCTCATAAATAAAAATAAAAAGGAGATAAAAGAATATCATAAAAATCCTGAAGGATAAATTTAAGATACGCATCTAAAACTACTTTATGATATATCCTTAATACAGTACCCATGGACTTGTAGTTTATTTCACTCAGTTTATTGATATTTTTATAGATAATATATACGTGTATATGTATGATTTATTATTTTTCAATGTTGCTCAAAACATCCAGGGGGAGCATGTGGGGAGATAAGAGAACAATAGATACAATTTAAGTGCAGACGTCAGGTGTTATATGGTTATAAAGGCTATGTCTTGGCTCCTATGGTTGATCTACTCACAGGAGCAAGGTGATATAATGAGCAGTTGGCAAATAGGGTTGCCACCCTTGAAGATGTCTGTGGATAGTACCCCCCTAACGATTCTCCGTCAGCAGAGTGTATATAGAGAGAGGGAAAAGACTACATAGTGCGATCAATATGATAATTTATATTTGAAAAACACAATAAAAATGCGCACTTACAATTTGCACAAAAGTTAAAAGCATGTATCACAAATTGTGAATGGAGGATCTCCCGAAACAGCTCACCGCCTCCTTCAGGTCAGTCTGCTGGCTTCTACTGAGAGATAACAAATGACACAGATAAAACACAGACAATAATTCCCTGGCGCACTATCAGATAATAAACCTGACGAATCGGAGTAGTCCCATGAATCAAAAGATGGTATAAAGAAGATCCACAGTCCACAATGTCCCGTTCTTTTACACAGAATGCTGGTCTGAAAATACAAATAAAACAACCATTGCGCAGTACCCTATGGTCAGTATTCCAAGACCCCACCGTTGCTATCTACTTACTTAAAAATAGATAAGAATGGGCCTCAAAAGGTTTCTTTAAGTCCCCCCACGATTGGCTCCGACTGATTCCTGCTGCTGGTATCGCGCTTTACACTTCCAGCATCAGCATCACCATACCGATTGGGAACAGAAAGGGGCACCAATAGTATAGCACTATAACATTTATTGTTAAAAAATGACAAGCATAAAAACATGCACTCACATGCGAGAATGCCCTATGCGTGTCCTACAACGTGCCGTCCGCTTCACATGGGAGGATGTCGAGGGATTGCAGGGGGAGGCTGGAGCCGGCGTGGGTCCCCGCTTCGTGGCCGCGACTCGGAGCGCCTAGTCCCTCCTCCGATGACGTTCCCCGTCAATCAACCTCCTTTCCTTCCACAGGGTCTGCACGTTGCAGCACGTTCAACAGGCTCCACCTGTTGGAGCCTGTTGAACGTGCTGCAACGTGCAGACCCTGTGGAAGGAAAGGAGGTTGATTGACGGGGAACGTCATCGGAGGAGGGACTAGGCGCTCCGAGTCGCGGCCACGAAGCGGGGACCCACGCCGGCTCCAGCCTCCCCCTGCAATCCCTCGACATCCTCCCATGTGAAGCGGACGGCACGTTGTAGGACACGCATAGGGCATTCTCGCATGTGAGTGCATGTTTTTATGCTTGTCATTTTTTAACAATAAATGTTATAGTGCTATACTATTGGTGCCCCTTTCTGTTCCCAATCGGTATGGTGATGCTGATGCTGGAAGTGTAAAGCGCGATACCAGCAGCAGGAATCAGTCGGAGCCAATCGTGGGGGGACTTAAAGAAACCTTTTGAGGCCCATTCTTATCTATTTTTAAGTAAGTAGATAGCAACGGTGGGGTCTTGGAATACTGACCATAGGGTACTGCGCAATGGTTGTTTTATTTGTATTTTCAGACCAGCATTCTGTGTAAAAGAACGGGACATTGTGGACTGTGGATCTTCTTTATACCATCTTTTGATTCATGGGACTACTCCGATTCGTCAGGTTTATTATCTGATAGTGCGCCAGGGAATTATTGTCTGTGTTTTATCTGTGTCATTTGTTATCTCTCTGTGTATGTTATACAGCCCTTGTGGATAGGGTTGTTATATTCCCAAGGCAGCCATTCCCCAACCTGCCACAACAGGCTGTGAGGAATTCACATTAGATTTTTCCTTATAGGGGACACTTTAAATATTCATTTTATTATTGTTAAGCACCTGGTTATTTTAGTTAATATTTAGGTATAGTTATATAGGTTTGAGCGCTGATCACATGCTTTTAGTTTAAATTTTCCTCACTGCTGGCTTCTACTGCTCTGCGTCCTGGACCGGAGCTTCCTTCTGCGCGCCCGTCTGCAAGATGTGACGTCACTGCATTCAGAGCTGCTTCTACGGATCGTCTCCAAGACCAAAATTGGTCCACTGGTATAACTCTACGCGTTTCGCCTCAGTTACCAAACTGTGTCTCGGCTTCGTCAGGAGTATAAGCTGTGTACTATTGGCGGCTATTTATACATGTTCTATCAATTAAAAATGGCTTAATTAGCCATGATTGCACTGGGGAGTCATTATTGGATTCAGATAAGGATATAGTAACTTGGTAAACATGGGTACAAACATCATAATGAAACATGGGTGAATTACATTCTATTCATTACACACAATATGTTTGACAATATTGAATAAATAACAATTCAACCCTTAGTAGGTTTTATGACATGTCACCAGGGAAATGCTCATAATTGCTGATGTTTAGCACTGCAGGAATATCTAGTGCACAATGCTTATATAAATAAAAAAGGTAAAAAAGTGAAAAACCCATGACACAAATGGGAGGGAAAATAAGGATATATACTATAGTAGATGCTAATACTGGCCCAATTAGTTAGAGGGAATTGATAACAGGATAATGTGTTCTTGAACTTTGTAAGTAGTTAGCAGAAGAGATGGCAAACCATTTTGCCTGTATCTATCTAATAGAAGGTCAAAAAAGAGACTATTGAGGTTTTTGCAAAAGATGTCATTGGTCATCAAAAATTGGCAAAAAATGTTTAATTAGACACTTATAGCCATATGTAACTCATACATAATTGTGAGAATGTGTACTTAACTCATATCTAATTCTTAGATTATTAAAGGGTAGGGCTGATGTTGTTGTGCTTATTGATCACACAAACATTAATAGGAGATGTGTTGCAGTGATCAAAAATGTGACTGGGGGTGATTTATTGAGCAAACCATTATAGTGACATATCATTTACATATAATAGTGCATATAGAATGTATGTGTAGCTAACAAAGACATATTTAGGAGACTGATAGCCATTTCTTGAGGTAGATCTGAAACGAAAAGCAGGTGAGAGCAACGAGGGAGCAGAGGCAAAAAACAACTTATACATTGACAGATGTTTTAATTCAGAAAGGGGGTGATGTCTATCTCAGCATTTAGTCCTCTTGGGGCTAGTGTTTTGAGACGGTGAATCCAAAAGGTTTCTCGTTTCAAGAGTTCTAAACCCCTATCACCTCCCCTCCAATGGGGTAATACATGTTCAATGGCTTTGAAGGTTATTTTTCAAGCCATGGTTGATAATTGTTTGTTGTTTTTTCTTCACATTTATGCTATTGGATATGTATGTTATTATTCACATATAATTTCATATTGATCTTTATGTCATCTTTTCAGTAGGTCCTGCATAAATGTGTTATGAACTAGCTTCCACTAGCTATGGTTCAAAGCCTTATACAGCTCAACCCCGTTATAGCGCGGTCCTTGGGGGCCACCCGATCCGACCACGCTAGAACCGGGGTCGCGCTAATTTAAAAAAAAAAAATGGCTGCCGCACGCCCGATCGGGAGGGAGGGAGTAAGGAGGGAAGGAAGAGGTGGCCGGAAGCCCTACACGTCCCCCAGCAGCGGCCCTCCGAGTCCAGACGCAACCTGCTCCTTACCTACCACCACCGGCATCCATCCCCCTCCACCGGCATCCACTTCCTCCCCCCCCCGAGGCCCCCACTCCTACCGGCCCTCCGCGGCATAATCAATTTTGGGCCTAGCCCACGCGGCCCTCCGAGTCCCAGCCTGCTCCTCACTCACCCCCCTACCGGCATCCACACCACCCCCGTCCTCCCGACCCCCCCCTCCCAACACCCCCCTCCTCCCGACACCCCCCCTCCTCCCGACACCCCCCTCCTCCCGACACCCCCTACTCCTGATGCCAGCTCCGCTCCGATCTCAGCAGCCGACACCAAAGGTAGGGAGGGGGAGTGGGAGGTGTGGTGTGCTGTGCAGTGTAGTATGCTGTGAGAGTGTGCTGTGAGAGTGTGCTGTGAGTGCCGAGTGCTGTGAGTGCCGAGTGCTGTGAGTGCCGAGTGCTGTGAGTGCCGAGTGCTGTGAGTGCCGAGTGCTGTGAGTGCCGAGTGCTGTGAGTGTGCTGTGAGTGTGCTGTGAGTGTGCAGTGAGTGTGCAGTGAGTGTGAAGTGAGTGTGAAGTGAGTGTGCAGTGAGTGTGCGTGCTGGGAGTTTGTGCTGTGTGCAGTGAGAGTGTGTGCAGTGAGAATGTGTGCCGTGAGAATGTGTGCAGTGAGAGTGTGTGCTATGAGCAGTGAGTGCTGGGAGTGCGAGTGTGTGCAGTGCGAGTGTGTGCAGTGCGAGTGTGTGCAGTGCGAGTGTGTGCAGTGCGAGCTCTGAGTGTGTGCAGTGTGCAGTGAGAGTGTGTGCAGTGTGCAGTGAGAGTGTGTGCAGTGTGCAGTGTGCAGTGAGTGTGTGCAGTGAGAGTGTGCAGTGAGAGTGTGTGCAGTGAGAGAGTGTGCAGTGAGAGTTTGTGCAGTGAGAGAGTGTGCAGTGAGAGTTTGTGCAGTGTGTACAGTGAGTGCTGGGAGTGTGTGCAGTGAGAGTGTGTGCTGGGAGTGTGTGCAGTGAGTGCTGGGAGTGTGTGCAGTGAGAGTGTGTGCTGAGAGTGCTGGGAGTGTGTGCAGGGTGCTGGGAGTGTGTGCAGTGTGTGCAGTGAGAGTGTGTGTGCTGGGAGTGTGTGCTGGTAGAGTGTGCAGTGTGCAGTGTGCAGTGTGCAAAAAAAATGTAAAAAATAAATGTTTTTTAAATGTTTTTTTTTTTTTTTTTTAAACGGGAGCCACGTGAAAACCGCGCTATAATGGGGTTAAGCTGTAATATACATACATTAAGTTATGTTTTTTATATACAAATTATTCCCTCTGATATTATAATTTCTTTCATATATCAGAGACAAGAATTACTGTTTTGTCAATGTGTTCGTCATTATGTATTTTTTTGAATAAAGTTTATTTTATTTAATCATTGGTATTAGGTTTCCATCCATGTTGGTCTGGTGGTGGTGGTTGCTTTTGGTGCGCACCCCCACCCTCCCCTTTGGGTATCCCCATCATTCCCTCTCTTTCTGTCCTCTTTCACTCCCTTGCTTTCCTTCTCTCCCCCTCCCTCGGGCAGCGTTCACTGTGGGAGACACGGGGAGCCCAGGGGTTGCTATTGCGCAAGCGCGTTCACCGGGGCACCAGTGTTTACTACCCTATGTGCGCGGTAACGGGGAGGGATCGAGGGGTTTATTCTCCCTCCTCTTCCTTCTTCCTTGTGAGGTGCGCATGTGCCCTTTCTTTCTTTTGCTGTTCTTCTCTCCCCCTCACTCGGGCAGCGCTCACTGTGGGAGACATGGGGAGCCCAGGGGTTGCTACTGCGCAAGCGCGTTCACCCGGGGCACCAGTGTTCGCATCCCTATCCGCGTGGCAACGGGGAGGGATCGAGGGGTTTATTCTCCCTTCTCTTCCTTGTGAGGTGCGCATGCGAACCAGTAGAACATCCTTGATCACATGAGTGGGGAAGCCTTTTGCTGCCTCTGCGCAAGCGCGTGACAGTCCGGCTCTCTATCTGTTGGCCCAGGATTGCGTGTGGGGGCGCGTGCTCGTGCTTAGTTGACCCCACACCAGAGTTTCATCAACCAGTTCATGGGGTGGTTCCTAGACATGCTTCAGGATTGGTAAGCCAATTATTTTTTAACCTTTAAATATGTTAATGATGATAGGATGTGTATGCCTTGATAAAGTGCTCTGTGTAGCACGAAACATGTTGGTAGGGGTAATGCCTTGCCCTTTTTCCTTCCATGACTATTAAACACTTTTATGGATAACGCACTTTCCTCCTAATCCTCTCTTTTTTTGGATGATTCCGGTTGTGCTCTGCCTTTTCTCTCTCCTACTGCATTCTATCTCCACGGACGGAGGCACACCTTGAAGATCTGACGGGATTAACATGGACGCTGCAGCAGATTCGTGAGTTTTTCCTGTTTGCTACATGGTTATACCAATTTACCAAGGGATTAGGGTATTATCTATTGGGGTGATTATTAGCCTTTGTATTCCTGGACAACTTGAGTGCCACTCATGCTGGCTTACCAACTAGGATACCACACCCAGTACCCTCCCTACAATCAAGATCACATCCCAGACCTTACACAGGAATTATTCTCATTATCTCATTATTACTACAACTGTATACGGTTCTTAGCACCACGCATTATACTCCCTATCCTCTGTAGTAGCAGAGATAAGAGACTTTCCAAAGGTGGATCACTCCATGCGGGACCCATCCATCACAGAGGCGGATCACAACGTGGGATCATCCTTCTAGATCAAGGGATTCCAAATAAAGCATCTGCGCGCCCGGGTGTGGACACACCCGGCAGGTATCATCATCCCAACACGTGCACCATCCAGTGCACCTCACCTAGGGGGCAGCGCTGTCTCACACTTGGGTGGGTGTAGGCTCTTGAGACTCCTGGGTACATGGTGTTGGGGGAATAAGGTGTGGGGTTAAGGCCCTGCGAGGTGAAGGGGTAGTTGTATCTATTAGTGTTAAAGAGTGACACTGTTATATTGTTATTATTCTGTTCTACATACAGTATAGTAAACTGTTTATACATAACCTGGTGTAAGTACTTACTGTATGTGGGTCCTGTGCCAGGGGCTATTCTACACTCTAGAATCCTGCACATGTGGAGGCGCTGTAAGTACGTTCCAGGATACACCCCAGGCTCCTAGTGGCGGAGGTTCAGGCTTCCTGAGAGCCTAACAGGTATTGCAACACACCTGGTAATACATGTAGATTTCCCCACAGGGTCTCTATCTGTGATTGGGGGGGGCGGGGAGAGGGGAGGGGGAAGTGTGTTACTTAAAAACATACACATTTATACAATATATAAATGTATATATGTATAAGTGTGTGTGTATATATATATATATATATATATATATATATATATATATATATATATATATATATGTGTGTGTATATATATATATATATATATATATATATATGTGTGTATATATATATATATATATATATATATATATATATGTGTGTATATATATATATATATATATATATATGTGTGTATATATATATATATATATGTGTGTATATATATATATATATGTGTGTATATATATATATATGTATATATATATATATATATATATATATATATATATATATATATACTTACAAAACAATTCCTACTTTATCTTCATGGAGACTTTAACTGTCTCAGTATATTTTCTTGATTTTCTCTATTTCCCTTAGGTAACTGACTGTGTATCATCAACTGCTTGAAACATCAAATAGCAAATATTATGTCACAGTGAAACGTCTTTCTAAAGGCTTTAGAGCCTGATCGAACTTTTATGCTGAGGGACTCTCACTTTTAGTTTATAAGTTGTCTTGTCCACACATATGCTGCCGCAAAGGCATTTAATCACATATATAGCTTGGATAGTCATGTCAAGCAATGTTTGATGCACTATCCTTATATCCTTTCGGTTATTCCCAAGTGATTATACTATTGCAGTACACACAGGCCGATGTGTTCAAATAATATGGTCACTTGATTTAAGAAGGGAATTGTATGCTGAAACAAGCATTCTTTCCTCGTCCCTTCTATCATTTCCTGGTCTAGCAATCTTATTCTTTAAAAAAATATTATGTAGTGGTCAAGGTTTGATTGATTGTGGGTAATATAAAAATAAAGAATAGCTCACAAACTCCTTTTTCTTGCAAAGCAGAAATATTTATTTCATTAGAGATACACCGAGGTGCCATTAAACGTAATAGTACTCTGCTGTATTTCAAGAAATCCTAAACCTGTTAAACATTAGAGCAAATCTCTTTAGACCAAACTATAGAAATGGCACAGCAATATTTATGCTTCAGAACTAAAGTTGGGGTGATTCTTAAAAAAAATTAAAAAAAAAAATTGGAATTAAACTGTGCATTTGTAAATTAAATAATAGTGGTTCTATTGGTGTGTAAATAAATTAGTAGTGGTACAGCAAAGCCCTGAGACCATCACACCTTGACCACTGCAGATACTGTACATAATTGTATGTTAGTGGGTTTCTGGTTAAGAGAAGCTTATTCCTGTCTTGTTACGATACAATCAGCAGTAAAGATAAGTATAGTCCCTGCTACAAATATATGTATACTGTGGACAATACAGAATTAATCCATCTATCTACAGACGAGACAACGAGTATTCTAAAGCTTGCCTTAAACTAGCTCAGTTACATGCTGGGTACATACTGCGTGTAACCTGACTAGTTTAAGGCAAGTTTAAGGCATTTCTGCATTGACTAATGACCCATTGGATTAAAACAGCCCAGGTGACAGTGAGAAGGGCTTGAGAGAAACAGCATGACACTCACAGAGGTGAAAGAGGACGCTTGTAGGATATAACTAGCCAAGGAGAGAAAAAGTGGGAGACAACAGCAGAAACACATCCCCGGCCTACACACAGAGAAAGAGAGAGAAGAGCCCTCAGCAAGAGAGATTCAGATATTTGTCAGGCTGCTAAAGCACAACTGGATGGCCCTTTCCTGTAACTTTCGAGTATGTTTGTGTATTACACACACACACCACACAAATGTTTCACCCATAACAAGCCAGCAACGCAACTACACACCATTTTGAGATAGGAACTCCAACGCATTGCTGGTAATATTTTTGGCCAAAGGGACTTCCACATTGGACACTGGGCCTAACATAAGGGAAATAATGCAGCGTCCTCATTTATTGTGTATTACATATGTGTATGTGTCACGGTAGCTTATGACAAGATATAATGAACACCAAATATCTGGGTTGAACTGAACGAGACTTAGATATAATAAAATATAATTTATTCCTTAAATAAGGTGAACACAGCAATATAGTACAATTAACAGACAAGAAGGTAACACTTACTCAGGTTTGGGGAATGGAGAAGTATCAGCTAGCAATTCTCCAGCAGTCCAGTGACATTCAAGATGTAATCAGAAGCACAACTCCAGCAATCCAGTGACATTCAAGATGGTATCAGAAGCACAACTCCAGCAATCCAGTGACATTCAAGATGGTATCAGAAGCACAACTCCAGCACAACTAAAAACTGTAGGGTTGACACAGTTTATATACCTGTGCAACCCTATTCTTAACATTGAACACAGCCTATTGGTGAACAATTATCTGTATCCACTCTCTAATGTGGAGACACAGACTAACAGACTAACCCATGCCCACAGATAACAATAAGACTGGCAGAGTTTGTTGATTGACTAATACTTAATCCCTAGACATTGGGTAACAATCAAGGCAGTTACTTTTTGATCACCGTGCTTAGGCTACTCAGCCGTCTGCCCTTCATGACCTATTAGCCAAGCAAATGGCGTCTGCATTTTCAGAACAGATCCAAAATAAAATACATATACACTTTAATATCTACACATATTAATAAGTTCCATTCTGGTGGGCTCAGTGGGTCGACCTTTGCCAGTTTTTAATGCCTACAGTGACTCCACATATTGGCCAAATATGAACTATCTGCGACCTCCAGAACTGGAGATACAGAAATCCACTCTCTGGTGAGGTCAGGGGATGGCCATATGGGGTGCAACCCTTTTAATACCGGGCCACCCCTTTCTCCCTCTACAGTATGTACTTTATGTATGTATATATTTATATATGTATAATATATATATATATATATATACACAAGAAAAGAAAGCGCCCGATCCTAGTGTAATATGAAAAATACACTTTTAATACAATTCCTAGGTCCAACAATATTAAACTCACAACAAACGTGATATAAAAGCATGCTTTTTCCGTGAAGTCTCAGCTCCTCTGAGCCTCCGTCCAGCAGGGTCAGAGAGGTTGCACACCTCTCCCGATGGGACCCGGAAGTCCACCGCTCACACAGTGGCACCCGGATGGGAGGAAATGGCTCTGTGACCCCGGCGAGGTGAAGACTGGCTTAACTCATACACAGGTAGGCGACAAAGTTCGTAGAGTCCCAGCAGGTAGTGCAGTAGAGTTTACTCAATACCAATAGCTCACACTCTCTTCCCAACGCGTTTTATCACACACGGTGAAATCAGAGGAGCTGAGACTTCACGGAGGAGAGGAGAGGCGTGGAAACGGAGCAGCATTATCGTGCAATTGGCGAATGAGTATACTCATTACATGCTTTTATATCACGTTTGTTTGTGAGTTTAATATTGTTGGACCTAGGAATTGTATTAAAAGTGTATTTTTCATATTACACTAGGATCGGGCGCTTTCTTTTCTTGTGTTTACAGATCATTGGGAGGTCATTGGTTCCTGCACAGCGCAGCCTGATTCAGATCCATTCTTCCTTTACATACAGGATTAACAGTTTTTTCATTGGTTTGATATGGATTTTTATTGACATTCAATTATATGGACTGGTACAACATAATTTTACAATACCATTTTTTAACCCTTTTTTTCATACCAATAGCTCACACCCAATAACGATATCGTAACACAGGTATCCAAGTTATATTGCATTGTTTGTGTGTATGTAGATATTTATATTATCATTGGTTTGGTACTACATACCGACCATGTAGACATTATTAAGATTATTGACATTTAAGGTATAGCATTAACACCTGAGGAGCACAGTCTTTTTTTTGTTTGTGTATATATATATATATATATATATATATATATATATAAAAAGTGACACTGTGTGCTCATTTGCATGTCATTTCCCAGAATCCCTTGCTGCAGTGGAAGTGCTGTATGCTGGGTGATAATGGGGAAAGGCGGGGTTGCAGACCTGCCTAAGACATGCAGATGAGCATACAGCTATATTTGCATATATATATATATATATATATATATATATATATATATATATATATATATATGCAAATATAGCTGTATGCTCATCTGCATGTCTTAGGCAGGTCTACAACTGAAATATAAAACAGTGTTCCAAATCCAAATTAATTAGCATTGATTATAATGACAAAACAAAATCAATTAATTGCTTACTTTTAATACAACGGATGTCTAGCCGATGCACTTCAATCATAGTCTGCTTATTAGCAGATTCCCATCATTCAAGCACAACCCTAAGGGCATTGTACGCTAAGCAAATCCACGGTTTTAAAATTAATATCAATACAGAATTAAATAAAAAATGAAATCCAACAAATCTACAAAAACAGAAAAAATTGATGTTGATGTGGTCTTTAAATATGTAAATAGATCTAGTGATAGGGACAAGTTTAATAGTCTAAGAAACTATACATTTAATGCAAAAATAAATACAAATTTATCAATTATATTTAAAAGTATATCTTGACAGTGGAAATATTATCACTTGAGAGATATATAGATATATCTATCTATCTATATACTGGTTCTAAGCACTTGTAGAATGTCAGTAATAACACGTGTTATTACTCACACGTGTTATCTATCATATATATCTATCATATAGATATATATATATATATATATATATATGCAAATATAACTGTATGCTCATCTGCATGTCTTAGGCAGGTCTGCAACCCCGCCTTTCCCCATTATCACCCAGCATACAGCACTTCCACTGCAGCAAGGGATTCTGGGAAATGACATGCAAATGAGCACACAGTGTCACTTTTTGCCTCAATAACCATTTTTAACATGGTTCCCTATAGGCTTAAGCTTGCTGCATGGTCACAGTTTTGAGCACAGCCAGGGTTAAGGTGCATACCCAGAAAACCACCCACAGACAGCTGTTTTGACCTTGATGGGTCTCATCAGTGTGGGGTTGATTTTACTGGGAATGCAAGAGTGGCTATGGGATAGGCTAAACCATAATACTGAGTTAAGTTATATATATATAGTGTAGAATGTGTTTTTTAAAAGTAAGGGCCACAAGCTAAGGTTGCCCATGGGTCATAAAGCACCAGTCTTTATATACGTCTCCTCTGGCTTTATTCAAGGGATCCAAATATGGTGTACTAAGGGAGGATGGGAGTTTAAGTCTAAACATCAGTGCTCCAAACCAGGTTTCGTAAAAAAAAAATAAAAAAAATCAAATGTGTACTTTTAGGGTCCTAGAAGGCTCTGTCCTTGGCCATTTGCTCTTCTCACTCAACACCTCTTCCATTGGTGAACTAATACAATCTTTTGGCTTTCAGTATCCTCTCTATGTTGATAACACCCACATTTATCTTTCCTATCCTGACCTCTCCCCTTCTCTCCTGTCCCGTGTCTCCAACTGTCTCTCTGTTATCTCCTCCTGGATGTCCCCCTGATTACCCGAAGCTTAATATGTCCAAAATAGAACTAACACCCTTTCCCCTATCCACTGCAACCCTTACATCCAAACTCTCCCTCACTGTCAATAACACCACAATCTCATCAACACCTCAAGCCCGTGATCCAGGAGTCATTTTTTACTTTGATCTCTCTTTCAAACCTCACATTCATTCCCTTGCAAAGTCCTGCTTTCTCCACCTCTGAAATATCACCAGAATACGCCCTTTTCTCACTCATGATGCAATTAACATCCTTATTCACTCATTAATCTTGTCCCGCCTTGACTACCTGTTCGTAGTTGGCATTCCCCTTGTCCGCGTATCCCAACTCCAATCCATCCAAAATGCTGCTACCAGGCTCATCAGACTCATGTCTATTCTTTAATTTGGTATGATCATTTGATTCCCCTGATTCCCTCTGATAAAAATCAAGCCCATGCCAGAAACTTCTATTCTTTAATTTGGTATGAGTATTTGACAGCAATAATTATATCCTACGCACTAGCTGTCACCATCATTTATGGATGGACAACGTTCCTTATAACCAGTTCAGAAGGATGCGCAGAAATTGTACTGATGAAGCAGTATTTGATGACCAATGTGATATACTAAAAGAACGCTTCAAAGAAAAAAAATTACAAAACAGACATTCTAGATACAGCACTTGTAAAAGCCAAGAGTTTAAATAGGAAGGATCTAATAGTGCCTATGAAAAAAGATACGAACACAAATACAAACTTTGACACAGCATTTTTAACCACTTTTAATAAAGAAGCAAATAAAATTAGTAAAATAATAAATAAACACTGGCATGTCTTGCTCAATGATCCAGTTTTAAAGGACAAAATCCCAAAACATCCTAAGGTGATTTTTAAAAAAGCAAGAAATTTGAAAAATATGATTGCCCCTAGTGCAATAAAAAAATTGGAAATAAAAAAGAATGGATGGTTCCAAAAATTGGAAGGATTCAAAGCCTGTGAATATAGACTGCAAGACAAAAAGGGATTTAAGTGTAATAACAGAAATGAGGATTACAAAATAAAACAATATATGAATTGTCAAACTGATTATATAATCTATGTCCTTGAATGCCCATGTGGGCTACAATATGTGGGAAAGACAACAAGAGCTATTAAAACACGTGTCTTGGAACATTTGAGTAATATTAGACGCAGTGTCCAGACACACAATGTTTCAAAGCACTTTACTAACTTCCACAACTTCAGCACACAAGGGTTCAAGTTTACCGCTATTGAACATGTTGCTCAGCACTGGAGAGGGCGTAATAGAGACTTAGTTCTAAGCAAAAGAGACATGAATTGGATACACAGACTCAATACTCTAATGCCTAATGGTCTCAATGTAGATTTTGAAATTACACCTTTCCTTTAGTAATTATTATCCCATCCTTATTGCACTAATATATATATACTATTTTATATATATTTATATTTTTATATTTTTTAAGTATTATATGCTGTTTCAAGTCTGTTATGTGTCTGACACTATTTTTTACTAATTAATGCTTTCTTTCTCCCCTCTCTCTCTCCCTCCTCACGAACCGAGTTATGCGAATTAAATGCCTTTTTAATATTCTAATATTTTTATATACACTTTTTCGAGTTAATAAATTTATCTTATGTAATATATTTATATTTTAAGCGCCGTATTTTTGGACCACAGAGATTATGTACCCCTTTATGGGGAGAACCTGTGTGTAACTAATTAATTGATTGTTCTTAATGATTTATTTAATTGTGTGTACTATATAATATGAACCCACTGGGGATGTAATTATTGCTCCTGAGGAAGCTGTTGCATACAGCGAAACGCGTTGAGCCGAGTAGCAGCACAGATGAACCACAGTCTGGGTAGCTGTTCCATCCCCGAAGGCACAGTGTCGGCACTGCGATCCCACCATTCCTTCCTTCATCCGCTCCAACCGGAAGTCGTCAGTCCAAGGCCCGGACGTGACGTCAGACGCTCTCCACCTGCGACCGGACGAGGGGGCACCCTCGTGGAGGGATACTGAAGGGATTGGAGTTATTACATCCCGAGTACCGACCAACTGCCTCAAGTAAAACCTTATGTGAATTTGATCGTATGTCACATTGTGAGTACATGTCCTATGTATTTTTAATCATAAAATTTGGTGTTTTCTGGTCAACACTATGGTTTCTCTCCATTCCTGCATAAATCCGACTGCGTATATCTGACTGGGAGTTGAAACCTTCATGAACATACCATCTAGCCCTATACCAGTATTTACTGCTGTGTGCTGCGGCCACATCCACCTGTCACTGCGAGTTGGAGTCCCCAAGAACCACCTCCAAGCCACTCGCTGTTTTTTATCTTACTTGTTGTAAGTAGGCCATCTATAAGAGCCAAGTTTTTTCACTGCAGACCACTTTTTTGTTAACTCACTGCACTATGATTTTTTACATGTTTTTTCTTTCTCGGTGTTCCTGATGACATCGCTCCCTTCCTGCCCTGGATCCTAACTACTTGTAAGGGAATCAGTGCATATTCCCCGTGAAGGTTGAGAATATTTTAGCTACACCTTATAACTTTATTATTATATATTTTTTCAATACATTATTGTTGTTTTAGCGCCGTTCCAAGTCACTGGGTTTCACATGAGTATTTGATTCACCTGAGCTCTTGCAATCAAAATCAAGCCTCTTCATGAACTATGTATTATTTAATTTGGTATGTTAGGTGGCGGGATTTAGTGGGATGTGCTGTTAAATAGTGTGCCAAATGTCCTTTCTGTAATGCAATGAAGCTGTTTAATTGATGGTCATGTGACTGTTTAGGAGTATAAGTCTGCAGATACTGTAGCATGGGGGAAGCATTGCTTGGGGGTTAGCATTGCATTTCAAGTGTTCCCATTTCAAAGGGAGCATTTATAAGGGACTGAAAGAGTTATACAGGATATAGACAAAAGGTGGATGTCTGTCTGGATCTTCTGGGAACTCTACAGTATCTGCAGATTCATATTACTGGACAGCTTTGGGTGAGCTTACTATTCTGCACTCATCTTCTACACTTGTAGCCCTGCTCCATTTAAGCCCCATCCTCCCCCCCCACCGCTTACCTACTGCAGTCTCCCCAAAACTTCTCGCATCCACTCATACATTCCTTCCATGACTATTGCATCTATGCAAGCACTCAAAGCCTTCTGCAAACAGATGCAGAACAAGACCTATGCAAAGTGATTCCTCATCTCCTTTTATTTATTGTCTCTGTTTTAGGAGAATTGTTTGTCTTGTGGCCCTAGGACATGGGTGTGTA